>NW_024704956.1:0-96105 GCF_018977255.1 Callorhinchus milii
ATGTACCTATACGTCCTTCGACCCATGCCCCTGCCGGCTTGCGTACAATGATAGATGTATTATAAGTGCACTGAGACAAAGGCCCCAAGCCTTAAAACGTATAGGTCGGTGGGCGCTACACCTTGTCAAATTCACCCTTGACGAGTCGTCAACCAAACAGAAAGACGTTGACCACCTAACCGTGAATGGTCATGTCGGGAATGTGCTAGCCCATTCTGCTTGACTCAGTGAATGAATGACGGGGTGAACCCGCGGCGGCTACTGATAAGTATCCTGGCCAGACTAAGTATGGAACGGCTCCCTGGACTGAACGGCGGCTAAAGATTGCATATTTATGACCACATGACACCTCTGAATCACCATCACTAGCAAGGCGAAGCGTAAAGCCACTCCCCACAATTATATCCGCTTCTGGCCACGTGCGCAGCCATCACCATTGACCAGCCAGGCTGGTGTATGCCCGCAATCGAACCGATCCACCTTTCCTGTTTGAAGTAACCGCTGCTGTTATTCGTGGCATGGTACTAGGAACGTTACTGAGCAACCCGGGTACATATGCCAGGCTAATGGGCGTACTTACAACAAGACTTTTACTCTGGAGGTATGTTTCTCCGCCTCACAAACGACTGCTCAGCTCTGCAGTGTGAAGCAAAAGACCTCCGTTTCCGGAAAGCGCTCCGTCCTAATTACTCCATGATTCAGGCGGCTCCGGGGTAGCAGGGTGTCTAAAGGCTGCGCGACAGTGTGTGTGTGTCTCCCACCTAAGGACTACTCTAACCCGAGCACTCATCTCCAATTTTTGTAATCGAGCGCATTTTAGGGAGATACGTGATAAAGATTACCGTATTTTTGGCACCGTTGTGCGAGAGTTATATGAGTTGGCGAGGCTTGCGTGCCGTATTTAGCATTGGCAGAATAATGTCATTGATGTCTAGGCCTTGATAATGCAGGTTGCGTGCCTTTTGAACTGCCCTCTTGACTATGTTTTCTTGGTAGATGCCCCTGACAATGTGATCAGATAATAATACTACCTATTGACTTGAAGTTGTGCGTCTAGACGGCGAAACTATCATCCTAGAGGCCCGTCTGGTCAACTCGCCAGCATCTTACTTCCTCATCGACGTTGGTGCCGATTAAGGGCTCCAGATTATGCGTCACCTTGGTAGTGGTTGACCAGATTATAGGAATTAATGCAGGAGACATTTCATGCGGGAGATAACCGGGGTGGTAGGAAGCTACCAGACTAATGATTCTGATCAAGTAGGAGAGTAAGTGTTAGTTAGAGCCAACGGCATATGTAGGACAGAGCAGCTGCATTAGTCCCTCTCCATCGCAAACAAGGGCATTGCTGATTTCCTTTGATACGCAGATACGTCAGGGGAGAAGTTTCTTTACCACTCATGTTCGGGTGAAGCGTCTAGTAAAGGTCAACCGTCGGTGCCCAGATAGCTCACAGTCGTCGTGTAGCTCGCTTACGTATTGGTTTAGAGGGATGGCACGGTGAACACCCTTTCGCTACCCTACTGGATCGATACGCTCCAGGCCCATACGCGAGCTCGATCCCGAACATGAAAATACCTATTGGGTGGTCGTATGGGTCCCTTTAATAACACGTTCCATTAAAGTTGAGTCTGGTAATGCATCTTGGATTAGTCTCTCATGCGGGGGTTCCGTAAGAGTTACGAACAAGGGTCTTAAGTAGGGTTCTAACGATGGGAGTAAGGTGTAAGAATAATATGAAGACAGGAGCCAATGTCATCGCGAGCCCAAAGGATAAGTTGAATAAGTGAGAGGAGGATAAGATCGGGCTCGGGCGGCCGACCTTAGTCAGTCATCAAGTGGAACGGCTGCACGCTACAATGCCATCGGTTGTCAACGGTTATGTACACTTCCGAGCCCTTTGGCTTCACTTCGGTGCATCGGACTGCATAGTCGTGCACACAGTTGGACACCGGGGTGGCAGTCGTCTGATTTGGGACTTTCTGGGTTTTGTAAACCCGGATGCAAGCCGGTTCCGTCAACTGCTCTACACTCTATGCAAAAGCAGCGACTTCGCTAACCGGTTATCTCAATATGAATATGTGTTTCGGGCTAATTGTCCGGGGGCAAAGACAGGAGAGGCGCTCGGGAACTGCGTGAAGGACCTCAATCGAGCCGTGTCCTAGGGGGGAATAGGCGGCTAGGATACTCAAGGACACATAGTAAAAACCGGTCTTAAGATATTACAAACGTGGCGACATTATAGTATTGATTTTAGAGTGGGAGGACCTGGCTGTAGTGAAGGGATCAAACGACTAGCAAGGTAGTAGAACATTGTTTGCGGCATGCTCGCACGGGATCTTAAGGAGTTACCTGACTTTGCCATGCCTCTGGTCATTACAACGCGCGGGGTTCACGGCCAACAGTCCCGAGTCTGGCGAATAATGATTCTTATGATGAGACCTGTATATGGCACTACGGCTACTAGCGAAATTTAGTCATCCATTGGTATAATACGGATGAGAAATTCATTCTGACGGTCAATCCGTCCCTAGAATATCTAGCCATAGAACGGGTAACGGGATGTACAACCTTACGACACTCAGTATACGTCGCTTTGAGTGGCTATTAGACAAGTGTCGGGACAAGAAACATAAGAATTTCACGACTTCACCAACACTGGTATGACTTATTACCGTTGTCATTTAGAAGTTTCCACACGATGAATCAGGACACCCGGCACGGCTTCCTGCGCATATGGCCTTGTCCAAACTTGACGCATCCCAGCATTGCAATGTAATGCTCTGCAAACTTTAGAATGTCAGTAAAGAAAGAAGTCATTGTGGCGCATGGCCTGAGCTACCATTGGCTCTCCGTTCCGAAGTCGTCATGGGTTGCTCTTGACGTCTAAGACGCGCAGTTCCCACAACCGCTCCTGGAAAGATATATTCTAAGGTCTTCTCCTCCATTCGCGTTCGGTGATGCTTTGTACCCGGCGGGCCAATCACTCTCAAATCCTGGTGGACACGAGTGGCGGACGTTTCGGAATGAAGAATATACCCTTTCGGTCCGCGGTCTCTAACCCTATACGATATAACATCTAGAATAGTCAGGCCATGTGCACGAGCGGCGATTAGGGTTATCGTCGACTCCGCCGCACCGGCACTGGTATGCTGAAAGGGGGGCCACTTTTCGAGCTGTAGGCACCAGATAGAGACACCTATAAGGTACAACACACGGAGTTAACGTTCTCCTGACTGGTATTAACTTGAATGGAATTTGTAAGCCAGGAATAGATTTTTCGTATTGACCCTGATCCACTCTCTTGATTGGCGTCATCGTTCCGCCGAAGTTGGTTTAGGCTGACGGAAACCAATTTAGCCCGATTCAACTACATTCCTGCGATTACTATCATAATGAGAGGTAAGTTAAGGTCAACGGTACAACGCATCGTCTCTACTGGACAATGGCCATAGTGATCCGCAGGCGCTAGATATCTGTTAGAACCCTCCCAGTAGTACTAGAAGGGCTCCAGCGATCAAAAATTCAGGTACTGAGGGGTGAAATTCGTGCTTAGCCTGAGGCTTCTAGCCCCACCTTGAAGACAATGAGGAAGTTGCCCTTAGACCTATCTGGTAATGAAGACGCGGCGACTTCATTCCCGAGAATATAGAAATACCTGTTCTACGACCCCGAATTGTCAGGATAGCGCGCAGATAGAGTCTATTCTGTGGCCAGTCTCAAATAAATGGGTGACACTAGCGTGATAACATCGGCAGAATTCCTAAGAGAATTGTCTATAAGGCCATGACTATCAGTTTGTGATTCACGTCATGTCCGCGTCTGGTGATTGGTGGGTCTTCAGATTAATCATTATCTCGCGTCTCGACATCAGTTGAGCCCTACTCACCAATTTCATCTATGTCTACGGCTAACTGTTGGGATACTAAACGTGCGGCGGATTGAGAGTCCAGGACCCTCTCTAAAGTTCGTACATCACCGATACGTTACATATGAGACCCACAAGATTCCACACCTCGCGTATGGCACTATACAGATGACAGTGAGCCATCCACCGTCTCAAAAACGCTGAGAGGGTGATATAGTTAACCCTCTCTCACAAATATCGAGGGGCATGTCCGGTAGGTCGTGGTTGATGAAAGTTAAACACGGGCTGGCCGGGAAAGGTCTTTGTTACAACGCGTGGCGAAGAGCGTTCAGGCGCTCTTGTGTCACTAACGCCCGCCTCAAGTTGGCTCACGGTACGGCTATAGCGTCAACCTGAAGTGAAGGGTGCAGGCACCTACTGCCAGCCCAATTTATATGTTCGACACTGCTCAAGTGGGTTACTATCGAAGATATTTTGCATTGGCGTGACCGAATGGTTACAAACGCGACGAGTAGCGTTGGCGACGCACTACCCTTAGAGTTTAGTAGTCACACTTATACGATCCTAGGCGTGAAAATATCAATCTTCTCGTTATGCAGTCGCGATTTCGTCTATTAGAATGTTAAATGCACGCCATACGGGTGGAGCGACCGGACACGGGTCGCAAGGGCCAAGCAGAGGACCGAGGGCACGTGTCCTCCCACCAAGTATGATGTGTAGTCTGCAATGAATTAAAACCCAAGAGGCATATGAGAAGGCAGCGGATGAAAGTCTTCTGAGGAGTGAGCATCGAGAACTGGCGCTTGGCTTTCGATAGCAACGCAACTGCATGGCGTCACAGGGGGTTTCCTGTCCATGGTGGGTGAGCCTAGAGGCCACGACTTGTTCTACCAATGATAACGAAGGTGCCCGTCCGATAACTACTTAGTATTCAATCTCGCTTAATACGGGCCCGACTCTACAGCATGTGTGAGCGGAGAACTCTGGCCCCTATTCTAGGCTCTAGAGATAATCCGCGTCGTAAGAGATGAGGTAGCCACATGATTACGTGTGAAGGTGCAACAAAATAGGCTTGAAACAACTCTGATGTCTAGTTATCTATGAAGGCTGCTTTGCCATTCCTTACACGTGTAGCAGTCACGCGTACCCATACATCTAGCACGCAATATTGTTATCAAACACCGGCAAGACATAGAATATTCACGCGAATCCCACATCGTCCATCGGGCATTGCGTTGCAAGAGCTTCCGACAATCAGCAAGACTAGTGGGGACGCGGTCGTACGAACTTGCTGCCTTGTTTTGTATATTGGCAATTCGAGGCTGTGCGGGCATGGTATACGTTAGCGCAACTTAGAAAGCGCATTCACTAGTGCCGCAACTTAAGGGCGGATGCTGCACGGGTCGCAGACATTAGGTGGGTTCACTTCGGAGAATTCAGATTGTCCTGAGCTAAGACGGCGTCAAGTGTCCGAGGGGAACGTGGAATCCGTTTACCCTCAACACATGAACCAAGAAAGTGTTGCTGAACACGCAGATACTCATTTTCCAACCCGTCCTATCTAATTTATATCGCTTCAGTGGAACGGTAGACCCTGACTAGGCGCAGTCACACCATATGGTGTCCCTGGGAATATAAAAAGACTCCGGTGGCAACACTGGATGTCGTCGATGCATGTAAGAGGACGTGGCTCCCACATTATGAAAGTATCCGGCCTTTGTCCGTCTGAAGTTTTCCAGTGGTGGCTAAATAGAGCAGCCTCGAAACTGGAAATTTACCTCCTACTCATATCACATAGGAGACATTTAGCGGGAACGACCCTCTGATAAGCAAGGAATCTGCGTAATCTTGTTTGGGTTGCTAGGCCTAAATGATTACCTCAAGGCCGTTTCTGGCGCTACCCATAGCTACGAGAAAAGAGTGGATCGGTTCGCGGCACACCGCAAAACCATCGCCGCTGGATTTTTTTCGCACGATGCTGTCGTGTTCGGCTGCTGCTTACTAGGCTAGAATATGGGTCTCCACCAAGCCACAAGTTGCCGACATCGTTGAAAAGTGTGGTACTGGGGCTTGGAAAGACCGCGTGAATATCCAACGCGCGCATTGAGCCCAAGAGCAAGTTTGCTCTCGCAACTGCGTCGACGGCTAGGTCGTACCCGAACAGCTTAATATACGAGCCAGAGCTTATTTGGTTAGTTGACAATAGGGTATATACAAACAACACACAGCGGAGGCGACTCTGCCTCCGGACCGTAGTCTCTGTGCGAGTTAGAGGGCTTTGGCCCTGGCGAGACCTGGCTCTTAACTGAGAATCAATGCCGAGCGGTACAAAAATGGGCGTTCCCGGTTGTAAGTTTCACCAGTGACGAGACCTGGTCAACTCACACTTCCTCCGTGGCCGCGATTACATCGACTGGATGGTATATTTTGTCGCTCCCGCGGTGATTAGATGAACCCTAAAGCTTAGATACCAAATCAATGGTAATCCAGACGCATACCTGCCGCCTCTTCTTCCCGCCGTCGCCACAGGTCAGCGACAATGTGATCACCGGACGACCTCCCCAGCATTGCACCAGGCTTGAGAGGGGCAACTAGGCTTGGCCAGTTATCATACACCAGCTGGAGGAAAAGATCAAGGAATCAATTGGCGTTTACGCAAATAACCAGGTTTAGCCTCTGGCCACCACGCGAAATTGATATGATGCCATGTAACGTAAGCGGGGATTGGTAAAAGGACCCGGATGAGATCGGTTCTCCCTAAGTGGGGCGACCAATCCGATTGGAGAATGGTATGCGGGCACGCCATTGCCACGATAACGTGTGTGACAGGTACATGCCTATATACTACAGATCTCCTCCCTTTAGAAGGGAGGATGTGTCCCCGATTCATTCGAATAAGCCCATACCAGGAATGAGTGTCCCTAGTCGCCGGTTGAAGCAGAGGATACAGAATAATCGGGGTGAGGTTCTTTCATGACTGCTGCACTGAAATCGGGTCAGAATATGAGAGGGCCCATTGGCACAGCAGATCGCACGACTAGTCAGCTATACCAAAATACCCTAAATAGCTGGGCTTTCTACAACGGTCAGCTTAGGCTAAAAGGTCATCTTCGCCGTAACATGAAAATCTTACAAGCAACCCGTTTGCAACAGTCGAGATCTTTCGGTGACACCGGTCGTGCATAGTCCATCGGTCGCCCTACAGGCACGATCAAAGCAGACATTAATCAGCAACCGGAGAGAACGTCCACTAGAGGGGCGTTCATGTCTGTCCAATTACCCAGGAGTCGAATTTTACTCAGCGCCCTTAAGCTATAGGCGGTTGCCTGGCTTACACATTCGAATATATCCAGCAGGGATAAATACGACATAGATACCCCCTACCTCACGGCGACACATTGGCGTTGTCGCCAGTCCCTATGTCTACAGAGTGGGCCGGCCATAAGCAAAAATCGCGACGTCCGAATTTGGACATTCCAACATGATAGAGTGATTTTCTATCTTTGTCGGGCGATTAGTCCATGCCTTGACATACACGTGGAATTGTGCGTTGAGTTGTGGCCCACGGGGCCCAGAGGTTCCGACCCAAACCTAGCTTGATGCGGTTTGGAGCTCCCGTCGAAACTATTATAATGAAGATCCCTAGAATGCCGTCAATGAAATGACCACCGTCAGTGGTCATCTAAATCGTACGCGAAGCACTACAGCTTGAGACGGAATATTCAAACGTTGCTAATCGAGTATATGATACACGGTATGGAAAAGAACAAACAGGTAGGCCATGATACGTGAATTTAGGTGCAGGGATCGGAGGGGGTGAACATAGTAGCAATCCACTGACGGCAGGTATAAGCAGCCCAAAAGGAGTCGTACATAAGCGTCAGGAGCGCTAAAATCCCGAAATGGTATAGATCGACAACGTGGTCGTCAAACACTACCCAATTGTAGGTTAGTCAACCGGTGCGGGCTGTACGCCTGGACAGCCAGAGACCGGCATGATTTTAGTCTCCTCGCACTGGTGCGTAAGGATATCAAACGGAACCCGATATGTCCTTTAAGAGATAAGTTGCGACTACCACCTCTTGGTCACGAGATGAGGCTATAGATGCGGGTCGATGGGAGTATATAGTGTAGAGCGCTACACGTGCTGATCATGCACCGCAAAAGCCTACGTCACCTGCCGCAGGGACGACTGCCTAAATGGGGTCCGGAAGAGCTTTGAGAAAGGCTCAACGGGCCCTCCAGAAAATAAAGAGTTGGAGACGAACAGTTGCTTCGACATGATTTTCCGGTCTGCGATGGTTGTAGAATTTTGGTCAGTGTCGATCACTCCAGCCGCCATGAGGTTCTACTCCGAATGGGAGGGAAATTTAAATGTACATCTCGCAGGGCGCCCCCCGCATAAGGACGGACCGCGCGCAGCTATGCTCAATCAGACTACTGACCCAGCAGCAGTTGGGAGCTAGAATTAGATCGACCGTTTCTATTAGGAGTTCCAAGACGGGCACACCCAAAGAACACATGGGCGTCTGACGAATCATTCTTCGAACTCGGGTGCTCCGATATCAGATAGGGGGCGACGGAGTTGGCCTGGACCGCTTTTTTAGGTGATCTGCTCCATCCTTTATCACCATAGCACACGTTGTTAACGTATTCGTACGGACATATGCGCATCCAAACATTCCCGTTCCTAGCCGACTAGAGTAAACCCCCACATATTGTTTGGTCTTAACATTGTGAGCAGAAAATCTGATGTTCCAACCCGTCGTGATGATCTAATCAGCCTTACCAGAATGCTGGAAGCTGCAGAAGCTCCGACTTTGCTTGTACACTTACCATAGATTTTATATCTCCTAAGCAGGTGGTTGTGGGTTAGTTACTGACATTTTGAAGACCACCGCGTCTTGCCCAGATACTCTGGTAAGAATATACCACGACGCTTCGCGACATACTGCGCGAACGGGCTACTTGGCTGCGTTGCACATGATCAATGGCGGACTTTTGAAGACTGAGTCCCAAAGCCACCAAGGGTATTTGGCTAACTTGTACTCCACGGCCAGTTGGCGGAGCCGTAACAGCAGGTTTCGTTACTCGTCGATATTTCGCAAATGACTTATGCGCCCAGATAGATATCGAAGGTTCGCGTTCGTGAAACCTAGATGGTCCTCCGAGAATATTCCGCACGTATGAGAACACGATGGAACGAGGGCGAAATGCGGACTGATCGCAGTTTCACGGGATTAATAGCCAGGTGGGAACCCATGCATACTTGCTCCTAGGGCAGCTACGGCATCTCATGTGGTTGGATAGGCCACTATTTGGAAATCGACATTACCAGGTCCGCTCATTGCCTTGTTAAACTAATTCCATATGGAGGAAACTTCCCCATGCCGAGTCAGCGAACGATGCTTGGGGTAAATTTGCAGTGAACGCAAGCACACTCCCCTTTACATCTGAACCTGAGATTAGCCCACACCGAGAGAAGGGCAAACATGGAACTAAAAGACACATTAGCTTATCGTTTGCGGGCACGGGCTGGGATCTTCCAAGGGGCGACCCACGTCAGACAAGCGACCTCACGATTAGCTGAATACTAAGCTTGCTAGGTGGTCGGACGACAGGTTTATATAGTCATAGCCGCTCTAAGTAAAAGTTGACTGGATATCGTAAGTGTAGAATTCGAGCGAGCATCCGAGTGCGATGAACCCAGAATTCATTAGGAAGAAGGCTATGCAGAAAGCAGCCGCAATCCATGTAATGAACATCGGAGTCGACATATATTAAACCCGAGCTCTCCTATCAAGAGTCTTATTGCTACTACTTCGGTTGGAGCATACCAGCGCCTTTACCTGTAGCATTACGAATGGAGTGCAGATGGCCTGTACTATACGACGTTAAGCCATCTGCCAACTGTACTGTCTTTATGGCATTGAGTGCAGGATTTACCCTTAAGACGATTTGAACGGTTGCCCTGATCCCGCTAGCGCCCCATGACGTTTCGGCGAAGGCATGGGACTGTTAAAACACAACCTTATCCCATAGTCCTAGGGGGTCGGAGTTCAGATGCTTTTCATGATAGTAACACAATGAGTTTTTTGCCGAATGGTGGAAGCGGCGCTACAGAACTCTTGTCTTTCTCTCCACTGTAGTGGCGTGATATACTTCTCGCGAACACTGAGTGCGACGAGAAATGATCTCGGGAGGACTGAAGCCAATGTTCGCGAGTCCATTTTAAATCTCCAAAGTCGCCAAAGCGCTTAATGTGCATGCGCTACTAGTACCCGATTCTTCCATTTCAACGGCTAGCACAAGTCGTAAAATTTTCGAGATCGTTTACCAACTATCCATCCAGTCTTGGCGAATCTCCCTATATCAATCATCGAGTAGACGCCACGCATCATTGCAAATAATTTCAAAAAATCTGACTTGCGAATAAAGGAGGGACCAAGCGTTTCCGGCATTTGCGTGAGGACACGAGAGGATGCTGAACCAGGAGCCATGCTACAATGCGGTAATACTTCGCGAGAGCCGACTAAGAATCATCGAAAGCCTGCGACCGGAATGCCAGCACGGTGCCTCAGCAGATAAGACGTGGAGAAGGGCTAGAAATGAAACTCTACTATGAGAAGTGAACTGCTTGAAGTATTATCACTGCACACCAAACGCGGAAGGTAACCGGGATGGTTATGCTCACGATAGAATTTCTAGCCTCGTCCCAGCAAGGGCAGATGATCGACCGCCGGGTAAATCGATGACTCATCCAGTACGCGAGAGGAGTGCCTCCAACTCAAGCACCCTTATTTGTGTAGCTAAAGTGCGGCGATTTAGATGCCTCGTTACATAGCTCTTCGCGCCAGGGTATTGCTAGCCACATTCACGGGAAATGTCACTGCGCGCACCTAAACGTCCTAGGGAATTGGATATGACTTGTCCTTCCCTATACGGATTATTCGCCGGGGCGGTCTGCCCGGAGGCGAGGGCGTCAACGTTAACCACTCCCAAGACAGCGTAACACACAATGGGGTCATATTATTTTCTGATCGAACAGGACAACCATCCGCTATTTACGCGGAGATCAACGGGCGGAGGATTATGAGAGCCCCCGATCGAGTCTTGTTAACAAGTTCGATCAAAAGAATCGCACTGAGCAGGAGAGTTTCGGGGCCGAGATGCACTCAGCTCCGAACGTTTTTATGAATGAGCTTTACTCGTTTACAGAGGCTCCACAATGTACTTATCAGAAGAGGTGTTAATAACGTTGCGGTTTCCATTCATACTGAATGAGTATTCTGATTCCGGAAGGCTTTCTATCCTGCTTGATGAGTTGACCCGGCACTCTCTAGGATCTGAGCGGAACGGTGCTCGGAATCCGGGTGCCTTCCAAAAATCCGACTGTGGCAGGACCGATGTTTGTCAAAGTCTAAGAAATGGGGTTTACATATAAAACAAGCACCTAACCTCTTGCTGCTAGTTCTAGGCGCGCCCGAAGAACTTTTAGGAACGTCGCGTACGTCCGAGAGGCAAAAGGCGAACAAGGTCGCTCTGGTCCTAGCCGCAGCTTGAAGAGGCAAGTGACTTGAGCCCCTGAAAATTAAGTAAGTTACCTCCTCAACCGGCAAATAGACGTATGCTATCCTAATGCCAGCATCTATATCTCGTTCAGACGTCCCTGAAACTATAGCGGTTACGTATCTGATCCCCCGTCTGATTACTGTGCAGTGTTACGAGTTATACAGGCTGCCTGTGCTCTGTGATGGTTAATATGGGCTTCCTCTGGGCAATGCAGACAATTGGGCCGTTAGTTACTCGTCGCAAGGTAATAGAGATGGCTTCCGGCTGCGAATTCAAGTTCATGGGCTTCCGTTGGCACGAACCGGCGCGATCCGCTTACATGCATGAGACTAGCCGGATGGCGACCACATGTCACTGAGGTACATAGTCGAAACTAGACGGAATCCCTTTACGTCAGTATCAACATTTAGGTTGATAAGATTGAATGTTATCTCCTAATAAGTGCTAATTACCTAGAGCTGATATACGACAAATTACATCGGGTAGGGCAACTTGCCTGGTCTAACTTGTGACATAATGCGATTGGCATTCAAGTCTGAAGTGTGAGGTCTCATTAGACGTCTGTGTGGTTTCGTTTGTCTAAGCCGAACCGGAATTGGGAATCACTGGTGGCCGAACTCAGTACTCGCTGGTGAGGATTTTTTACCGTATCCCCGCTTTCACCGAGTATGCTCCTGTGATAGGTATGGACCGAGATGCCACCCAGGAAGGGGCGAGTTCGGCATCTTCAGTGATGTCCTACAAAGTTGATAGAAAGGGGCTCCCCGCGGCTGCTGCCGGTTTTAGACCTCAGAAATAACTTGAAAGGCCCGTGAGTTTCATTGTTGGTTTCCGAGCCCCGGGGAATATCGGACTCCATTTACACGAAATTTGTCTTCAGAAAAGAGGACGTTTACGATACAGATCACAGAAGCTGGCCGAGGAGCGAGCACACAAAAGATACGAGTCGCAGGGCTGTCGACTCGCGTTGCGAGCACCCAAAGTCGACAGAGGTGAGCGATTGCTATGAAAGTTTCTTCTCCTCTGTGTTAGCGGAGCGTCTCGGAACTGAGCCGAGTAGACTTTGATTGGCATTAACGGGTTTGGTGCGTCCGTATAATGCGGCAGTTAAGCACATATGAACAACGGTCGCTCCAAATGACTAGCGAATTACCTGCTTGTGTTGTGATCGGCCCACAGATCCTTTAAACCGCATCCTCCTTCGCAACCGCAACTTAAACGTCGAATCTTGACATTCAGACTCTGTGAAAACTGACGAGTGACTTTATTTTCCTCAGCAGGCCAGGCCTAGCTTCCATGTGCTAACGTGCTATCACTGCATCGGTTTCAAGTATGAATCGTGGAACTGATTAGTGAGGTTCTATAACGCGGACCTACTATAGCGAATAATGCACTTTCGTAGTTAGGAAACCTCTTGCAAGAAAGTGAGCGATGCAAGTCACCAGTACCCGTGCGTGAGTGGGTCAGAGAGAGTTACGCGCTTAGTGTCCATCCGTCGTATACAAAGCCGACAACTCGATACCATGGCGGGGTCCACTTAGCCGATTTTAAATCACAACCTAACCTGACGGATATGTAACGTTACGGAACTTGGAAGCTTAAAAAAGCGCAGTTACTTGAGGTAAAGTGAATCCGGCTCCGTCCTTCTAATTCCGAGATGCCTGAAGGATGGGAGAGAATCTTCGCATATACTAGTACGCAGGAATGACGCCCATCTGACCGCGAGCTTGTCCGTGTGTTGCGTCAGTTGGCGCCCGTTATCTTACCACGGGACGCGGCGTGTGCCCCACTCGTAGGAAGTCAGACGTGGGCAGAAGACGCTTTCGCGCTAAAAGCTCCGATCTTATCATGGTTGGCTGCGAGCACGAGATAAAATATATCAGTTTGAACGGAGATACAGTCAATTCTCAATAAATTAAGCATTCATCCGAGAGGCTATCGTTTTTCCAATGGTCGAAACTTCACTACATATTTTAATTGAACTTTGGTGCAACTTCTCCGCGGTGATCCTCAAACAAATATCTTCGAGTTAAAGTCTCATGATCCTGGCATATGCATCCCTAAACTGCAGTCTTACGTATACCCGCAAGTATTACGCCTCATGGCTTTGGGCGCGGCTGTTCACTCGCCTAGTTAGGCAGCGTAACGCCTGTAAGTGCAGTGTTGATGATTTGGCTCTGGCCACTAGTTCAAAGCGGTCAGACAAAATAGTTTGACCATATCGTTGACTGGTAACTCCGAAGACCCCATCAGCAGTGATCGGGAAAACTACCATCGGAGGTGGCTGCCCCTTAGATTGGAAACATTGGTGGTTGCAGGCAAGTCCAAGAACCATCAAGTAAATCGATGCAATCACGGTGACACAGCACAGAACCTTCATATCCCTCAATCCTGGCGGGCGGCCCTCATGAAATCGAACTGGAACGACTCCCATCACACCCGCGCCTATCGGACGATATGAGCCCCAACAACCACATACAACGTTTTTGATGGCCCGTGTCGGCATCTTCAGGCTGAGTCGACCACGAGGAGGCCCAGACAGGGTTCAGATTTTTCCCGCCATCGCCGCCATTCGCCCCGACCGGAAGCGGAAGTAGAAGCTGGGGGTGGAGGTCGCCCAAGGAGGAGGGGAGGGGGCAGCTTCCGGGGGCGTGGTCGCGCACTGGCACGTCACTCGGAGGGCGTGGCTAAAGGGGGCGTGGTCACGTCCCTCGAGCTGTGACATCACCGGTGACGTCGCAATCACGACGCGCTTTCTCAGAGTTCGAGACGGGCGTGAAGGAGACGGCAGCTTCTTAAACTTCAGCTGCTTCAGCTTCATCATCGTCGGCTTTCGAACAACTTCTGCTGAAGCTATCCGAGCGAAACTTTTGACGAGGTGAGTTTTGTGGGTTCATGGTGAGTGTGTGGGTCCGTGTTGTGGGTTCGTGGTGTGTGGGTCTATGTTGTGGGTTCGTGATGAGTGTGTGGGTCCGTGGTGAGGATGTGGGTCCGTGTGATTGTGTGGGTCCATGTTGTGGGTTCGTGGTGAGTGTGTGGGTCCGTGTTGTGGGTTCGTGGTGAGTCTGTGGGTCCGTGGTGAGGATTGTGGGTTCGTGGTGAGTGTGTGGGTCAGTGATGTGGGTTCGTGGTGAGTGTGTAGGTCCGTGGTGAGTGTGTGGGTTCGTGGTGAGTGTGTGGGTCCGTGGTGAGTGTGTGGTCCATGTTGGGGGTTCGTGGAGAGTGTGTGGGTCCGTGATGTGGGTTCGTGGTGAGTGTGTGGGTCCGTGGTGAGTATGTGGGTCCGTGGTTGAGTGTGTGGGTCCGTGATGTGGGTTCGTGGTGAGTGTGTGGGTCCGTGGTGAGTATGTGGGTCCGTGGTTGAGTGTGTGGGTCCGTGATGTGGGTTCGTGGTGAGTGTGTGGGTTCGTGGTGAGTGTGTGGGTCCGTGGTTGAGTGTGTGGGTCCATGTTGGGGGTTCATGGTGAGTGTGTGGGTCCGTGGTGAGTGTGTGGGTCCATGTTGTGGGTTCGTGGTGAGTGTGTGCGTCCGTGATGTGGGTTCGTGGTGAGTGTGTGGGTCCGTGGTGTGGGTTCGTGGTGAGTGTGTAGGTCCGTGTTGTGGGTTATTGGTGAGGTTGGGTCCGTGGTGCGGATGTGAGTCCATGTGAGTTTGTGGTGAGGATGTGAGTCCGTGTTGTGAGTTCGTGGTGAGGATGTGTGTCCGTGTTGTGAGTTTGTGGTGAGGATGGGGGTTCGTGGTTAGAATGGTGAGTTCCTGGTTGGGGGATGTGGGAAAGTGGTGAGGACGTGAGTCCGTGTTGTGACTCTCTACACCATCTACACCCCCCACCCACCCACAGCTTTCCACACAGAGACCTTGGGGACTGCTGCGTGAGAGAAGCCACTCTGAGTATCAACACCATGGAGGTATGCATGGGCCCCTACGCTCGACTTACGAATACCACCAGCACTCATCAACACCACCCACACTTACGAACACCACCCACACTTACGAACACCATCCTCACTTACGAACACCACCAGCACTTACTAACACTACCAGCACTTACGAACACCAATAGCACTTATGAACACCACCCATACTTTCGAACAACACCTTCACTTACGAACAACACCCTCACTTACGAACACCACCCACACTTACAAACACCACCCACACTACGAACGAGCTTCCATGAAATATATATTTGTTTAACATCGACTTACAACTCGCACTTGCGAACCGCGGAACGATCCTCCGCGAGATGTAGTGAGTGTTTGTGATGCCTGTGAAGTATTTGAATTGACGGCAGGAACTTCTTGACGGGTAACACACTTTTATTAAATCTTGACGTATCACAATACAACGGGTGGTCTCTATCCTTTGGACTATACACTCCACTTAACTCGTGTAGACTCTATGCCTCTGGCTACACACAATACACTTGACTCGTGTAGACCCTATGCCTCTGGCTTACACACAACACACTTGACTCGTGTAGACCCTATGCCTCTGGCTACACACAATGCATTCGGCTCGTGTAGACCTATGCCTATGGCTACACACAATACACTCGCCTCTGGGTTACACAGAGTCCCGGTCCCGTTAGGACAGCGGGACTAGGTACCGCAGGGCCCTAGGTCTTCATCCCCGTCTTCATTCTTCGCTGGTTACATACTGCCCTTACGCCTGTGTGCATCCCCTTTTATAGCCCCTGCTCACGAGAGACGGAGCTGATGCGGACGTCGACGTGAGCATCGCTCCTTAGTGAACCAATCACGACGCACTCTCTCTACGATCCGTTTTCCCCCAGCGCGTGTTAACACTACTCCACCAATCACACCGCGCTGCCACCCGGTCACTCCCTCTCAGCGCGTCACCGGCCACAGCCAATCAGTACCCCGTAACCCACGACCCCGCGCTGACCCCTGATCCTCCACCGTCAGCGCGCGTCACCACATACACAGCCAATCATTACGCGCTGGCATACGATCCCTAATCCCAGCGCGTATCACCACTACATCACCCCCTCCCACATAGCTTGCAGCCGGCCCGGCTGTTAACCAACAACACAACAACGTCAACGCAGTAATAAAAAAAATAACCCCATCCCCCCAGTGTGCCCCGTAACGCAAACAACAACAACACTTAAATAAGAAGCAATATACAGCCCGACGAACAACACAATAAAAGCGAACACCAGAAAACGAACGCGCCAAGTGTCTCTGTGACTAAACGCAGTGACGAGGCGCTCCGGCTGCCTCGACTCCTCACGTGGTAGGTCATAAAAAGTAGCGCGACCTAGCGCGAGTCCGTCTGGCCGGTCCGTCGTATGGGACGGGACGCTGGCGACCGTCCGGTGGCTCCGGCAGCTCTAGACGGCGCGGATCGGGCCTGGAAGGACCGGCCCCGCCGCGAAGATCCGGCCGCCGGTGGTCGGCAGCTGTCAGTTCCGAGACACCTGGGAGCGGATCAGGCGGAGACATGTGAGGATCAGGCAAAGACATTTCCCCCTTAGGGTCGTCGGTCACGTCACATGCTCGGCCCTCACGACACAAGGGGAGGCCATATGGAGGCGAGAACGGTTTCAGTCGGGAGGGGTGGACGTACCAACGGCGTTTCCCCATTTTATCTGAACGCACTGGGGGCGTGCAACCCGCACGACCTCCACGGGTCCCCGCCATGGCTTCAACAATTTAGGCGACGTAGCCAAAGGTGCCTGAGGGCAATGCAGCCAGGCCTGTCACCTGGTTCCCAGTTGTGCACGGACACCTTCCGTGCACGCAACCGCTCGTTTGCAATTTGGCGAGCCCGCGAATTAAGCCGTGCGGCCTCCCTTGCCTCTGTCAGCTTATGAATATTAAATTTAATATGCTCTGCCAATTTCGAATTAGTTCGTGGTGCGGGCAGGCCCAGCTGCGTTTCCATGGGCGGGTCGGCTTCCCGACCGTACATCAGATAAAACGGGGAAAACCCCGTAGCTGCATGGGGGGCCATTCTATACGCGGCGAGGACCCCAGGGACCTGCAGGTCCCAATCAACATGTGCCTCACACACCTGCTGGCACAGCATAGAAGTCAATGTCCTGTTAAGCCTCTCCACCATCCCGTCCGTCTGCGGGTGGTACGGGGAGGTACGCACCTTCTTAGTACCCAACAGGTCGCACACCTCTTGCAGTAATTTACTCGAAAAATTTTTCCCTTGGTCAGTCAGCAAGCGTTCGGGAGCCCCCTTGTCCAGGACGTAGCCCTGGACAAAGGCGTCCGTCACAGCCGCCGCCGACTGGTTGGCGAGTGGCCACGCCATAGGCCACCGGGTAAAATATTCGACCCCCACCAACAGGTACTTATTACCCCTAGGCGTGACTGGAAAAGGCCCCAGAATATCGAGTGCAACGAGCTCGTTAGTGCGCGAGACCTGAATAGATTGCAGCGGTGGATTAGCTGCCACGGGCGGTGGTTTCCGTCTGGCGCACTCAACACAACCCTTCAGAATATTCACCACGTCACCCCCATTCCCGGCCAATAATAGTCACGCTGAAGCAGGGCAAGCGTTTTGTTAACTCCCAAATGCAAGAGGCGTTCGTGTGCGGCCAAGACAACCTTCCCCCTCACAGCAGAAGGCACCACAATCGCGTGCCGCCGGGACAAACTGTCCCATCTCATAACAGGCCTTGCTTAAGTTCGTAGGAGCCAGTTCGTTCGTGGTCACCTTCGGAACCCCCGTCCTGCGGCGCAATGCTAGCAGGGAGCTGTCCGCCATTTGGAGACGGCCCCACTCAATCAGCGACAGTGAGAGCAGCGAGTCCTGACCCCCTGGGGTAGCGGGACATCCCCAATTGGTGTGCCCGCGGTCGCAACCAACGCCTCCCTACCTTCCGTAACTGGCGGTTTACAGCGCGCCGATCCCGATAAGCACGCACATTTGTGACAAGGCAACAACCGCGACAGGGCATCGGCATTTGTGTGTCGCAACCCCTTACGGTATGTAGTCGTGAACTGATAGTCCTGGAGGACTTCCAACCACCGCGACAATTGGCCCGAGGGCTGGGCGACCCGCAATGAATACTGGAGCGCCGCGTGGTCCGTCCGGACCGTAAAGTGACGACCATAGAGATATGGTCTGAATTGTTGTACAAAAAAAACAATGGCAAGCAGCTCGCGACGGGTGACGCAGTAGCGCTGCTCTGCCGGCGACAACACCCTGCTACCATAGGCGACCACCCGTTCGACCCCTCCAACGACTTGGGACACAACCCCCCAATGCCCGTGTTGCTAGCATCCGTGTCTAGCAAGAAGGGACTCGCAAAGTCCGGATAGCGCAAGGGTGGGGCCCCTACCAAGGCGTCCCGGAGGGAGCAGAATGCAGCCTCCTCCTCCGGTCCCCATCGGAACTTCACTCCTTTCGCCGTTAGAGCGTGCAAGGGTTTTGCAATGGTGGCGAAGTGCTCAACGAATCGGCGATAATACGAAGCAAAACCGATGAAACTGCGCACGTCGAAACTGACGTGGGCGTCGGCCACGAACTGACACAGTCCGTCTTCGCAGGATCGGTAGAAATCCCCGAAGAGTCGACAATGTGACCCAAGTATCTCACGGATTTACGAAAAAGGTGGCATTTGGCCGGTTTAAACTTTAATTTAGCCGATCGCATTCGCAAGAACACCCCTCTCAATCGCTGGAGGTGTTCTTCAAACGTTTTACTGAAAACAATGACATCGTCAAGGTAAATGAGGCACGTATCCCACTGCAAGCCCGACAAAACCAATTCCATAAGACGCTGAAACGTCGCAGGAGAGGAGTGAAGTCCCATGGGTAACCGGTTAAACTGAAACAGGCCCCCTGGAGTCCGAAATGCAGTCTTAGGCTTAGACTCTTCGTCGAGTGGCAACTGCCAGAATCCGGATAATAAATCAAGAGTCGAAAAGTATCGCGCACCGGACAATGCGTCGAGGACTCGTCCATCCTGGGGAGCGGATACGCGTCGGCCACAGAGATCTTATTCAGGCGACGGAAATCGACGCAAAATCGCAAGGACCCGTCCTGCTTTTTAACGAGCACAATAGGTGCTCCCCAAGGACTGGAAGAAGGCGAAATAATGTCGGCTTCTAGCATATCGTTAACGCCGACTGAACATGTTCCTTCTCAGCAGGACTCAGTCGGAAGGGATTTTGCCTGACCGGTGCCGCATCGCCCGTTTCAATGTGGTGGCGTAGCAGGTCCGTGCACCCAATGTCATACTTATGTTTACTGAAGACATCCGAAAATTCAATCAGCAACCCGCGCAGCGCACCCAACTGTACCGCTGACAAATCGTCAGAGTCCGCGCACAGCGAATCGACCCATTCGAGGTCCTCCTTCGGTTTTACGTTTTCGTGGGGCTCGGATCAGCCTGCGCAACCAGCGCTCTTCCGCAGGGACCCGCGCCGCGTGAGCTAGCACGGTGCCCTGCTGAATGACGGCCGGCCGCGCCCAGCGTTTAAAACCATCACAAACGGATCCCTGTCAGCCCCAACCAAAGTGTGAGCCACCGACAAATCGAGACCTCCAACAGCCCTATTAGAAGGACCCAAAAGCATGCCTGTTCCGAGGCCTCCCTCCCCATGGCTTCCGCAACCGGAGGGGAATTAACATTTGTGAACCCGGGGGCACGTGCACGGTCTGTGTTGCTAACGCTTGTATCGTAGCGCACGCCGTCCGAATTTCAGTAGGGCTCGTCAAAAATGAAATACGGCGACCCGATGGTAGTTCAATGCAACGCTGATCAATGAGAATTTTGATGGGCATTTTTGCCAAAAAATCAGTGCCCAATAGACAAGGAACCGCCAGGGAGGACGAAACGAAAACGGGTCCCGACAATTTGATATCTCCAATGCAAATGGACGCCCTAATCTGACCGATAATGCCCAACGATCCCCCGTTAGCGGCGTAAAATGGCACATCCACCGGAAGAAGCGGACGACATTGTACAGGGAGAATGTTATAAATGAGGTCCGATATAATAGTCGCCGATGCCCCCGTGTCCACTAACACCCTGACCTCGACCCCATCAATAGATCCCGTAACGACGGATGAACCCGCTGAGGCAGCCACTATTCTGTGCCCCAACTCCGACCATTTAATGTCTCCCCGGTCCCGGCCGAACCCCCCTCGCCGAACCGAATCCCCGAACCCTACTCGGCTCTCCTCCGCCGCAACGCGACGGCCCATACGTGTCGAGTATGCGGGCCGAGCATGTGAGGTGCCGCGACTTGCCGGGGTTTGCAGGGATGACTTGGGGCCTTGTTCGTCGTCCAGCCGAGGTCCCATGGCGCGCTGACGTGGGGCGCGGCAACCGGAGGCCACGTGGCCCCGGAGGCCGCAGTTATAACACGTGATGACAGTCGTCGGAGATCTCGGTTGCTCCAGCTTGCGGGCCGATCGCAGAGGCGAACGACCCCCCGACCTCCAGTCCCCCGGTCGTCCCGCGATGAACGCCTCCTCTCGTGGGCTGACGACTTGGGGCACGGTGACTACCGGGCCCGGAGCTGAGGCCACGGCAGCGTTGCAGACGACCCCCTGTTTACGTTGAAGGACCTCGTGCGCTTGTATGCTCGTAGCGACCCGTAAGGAAGAAATATCGGTCTCGTCGGCCGTGTTGATGGGGACCCCCAGGTCCTGCGCCAACTTGAGCAGTTGCTCCAAAACCATCGCATCTTGGCCCTCCTCGTCCATACGAGGGAACGCGGCGTCGGCGAGAGCCAGCAACGCCGTGCGATAGGCGAGCACGGTCTCCGTGTCCGCCTTCCGTCTTGCATAAAAATGATGGCGACACGCCGAGGGAGGACCGTAGACCTTGGCCATGAGAGCCAGCGCATCCTTGAGCGTGGAGCGGTCCGACCTGCGTGCGGACGTGAAGGCCGCGAGCGCGTTGTCGTCCAGCATGGCAGGCAGTGCCCGCAGTGCCGTAGCGTCGGACCAGGCGGACATCTCCTGATGCGCCAAAAACCTGCGCTGAAATTGGCCCCAGTCCCCGCCTTCCGCCTTGAAGGCTGACAACGTGGGAAGGCGCTGTTGAAAGATGAAGTCGTCCTCCTCCTCGTGCTTCCTCTCCGCCGCCCCGTCGGTGTGTAAGATGGCGGCCCCAGTGGCGGGTGTTGATGGCGGTCCGCAGCGCGCGTTGGTGACGTAAGCGGGCGCGCTTGGAGAACCGCTGCCACGTGGTGATGGCCGTTCCCGCCAAAAGTCGGCGCAGATGAAATGGCGGGAATCGCCAAGTCATTTTGGCGGGAATCTGCGGGGCGACCCTGTAGAACGTCCGCCGCCGTCCCCGCTCCTCCCGACGAGCTGATCTCCGCCAGGATGGACGCGGCGGCGAGCAGCAGCTCCGCCAGACGGGAGTGCGCCTCGCGGAGCACGGCGTCGGTCCCCCGTCGCTCGTCCGGCGCCGTCGGCGGATCCTGCAGCGTGGGCAATTCCTCGTCCTCACCCCCCGATGCCAGCTGGCCCGAGTCGTCGAGGTTGTCCCCGCGGTCAATCCCGTGGGTCCGACGGGTCTTCCTTGTATCCATGCTTGGAAGACCGTTTCACTTCTGACGCCAGTTGAAGTATTTGAATTGACGGCAGGAACTTCTTGACGGGTAACACACTTTTATTAAATCTTGACGTATCACAATACAACGGGTGGTCTCTATCCTTTGGACTATACACTCCACTTAACTCGTGTAGACTCTATGCTTCTGGCTACACACAATACACTTGACTCGTGTAGACCCTATGCCTCTAGCTACACACAACACACTTGACTCGTGTAGACCCTATGCCTCTGGCTACACACAATGCATTCGGCTCGTGTAGACTCTATGCCTATGGCTACACACAATACACTCGCCTCTGGGTTACACAGAGTCCCGGTCCCGTTAGGACAGCGGGACTAGGTACCGCAGGGCCCTATGTCTTCATCCCCGTCTTCATTCTTCGCTGGTTACATACTGCTCTTACGCCTGTGTGCATCCCCTTTTATAGCCCCTGCTCACGAGAGACGGAGCTGATGCGGACGTCGATGTGAGCATCGCTCCTTAGTGAACCAATCACGACGCACTCTCTCTACGATCCGTTTTCCCCAGCACGTGTTAACACTACTCCACCAATCACACCGCGCTGCCACCCGGTCACTCCCTCTCAGCGCGTCACCGGTCCACAGCCAATCAGTACCCCGTAACCCACGACCCCGCGCTGACCCCTGATCCTCCACCGTCAGCGCGCGTCACCACATACACAGCCAATCATTACGCGCTGGCATACAATCCCTAATCCCAGCGCGTATCACCACTACACCTGTACACTACTCTGTGGCACCACAATGGCAAGAAAAAAACAACCTCACTTGGTTTCCAGGAGGTCGTGGGTTCGACCCCGACCGTGATGTCTACTGTTTATTTGAAGTGTGCGTGTAGAGGAGCCTACTCCAATATTGTTTTTATGTGTGTATGTGCATGTAGACGAGCCAAGCTGGAGCAAGAAGGAGGGAGGCAGTATCTGGCAACACGTGGAGCGCGTTGTCCGCAGCCGGCACCGGCCCTATCCGCAGTAAATCACCTCGAGGTGAGGAACAGCAGTGAGCAAAAATGGCCACGGTGAATGGGGGGAAGTCACTACCACCATTTTTCATGGGGGACTTCACGGTGGCCATGTTGCTTAGGGGACTTTATGGCAGTCCTGTTCCATGGGAGACTTCATTGTGGCCATTTTGCATGGGGGATGTCACGGCAGCTATGTTGCATGGGGTACATCACTACGGCCATGCTGCATGGGAGACGTCACTATGGCCATGTTACATGCGGGATTTCACGGTGGCCATGATGCATGGGGGTCTTTAGGGCGGCCATGTTTAATGAGGGATGTCATGATGGTCATGCTGCATTGGGGATATCACAGCGGCCATGTTGCATGGGGGTTGTAATGGTGGCCATGTTGCATGGGGGTTGTCATGGTGACCATGTTGCATGAGAGATGTCACGGCACCCATATTGCATGAGGGATGTCACTGTGGCCATGTTGCAAGGGGGACTTGATTGTGGCCATGTTGCATGGGGGATGTCACTGCAGCCATGTTACATGGGGGACTTTATTACGGCCATGTTGAATGAGGGATGTCCTGATGGCCATGTTGCATGGGGGATGCCATGGAAGCCATATTGCATGTGGGTTGTCATGGTGGCCATGTTGCACGAGGGATGTCATGGCAGCCATGTTACATGGGTATACAGTATTTGGCTGCCGTTATATATTTCCACGTGATGAAGATCACAGCCACTTTGGTGGGGCCATACCTGCCAAAATAAAAATATATAGTTTAGTTTTAGTATGGGTCTGTATGGGTCGTTATGGTTCGATATGAGCATGGATCTCTGTGGGTCTATGGATCTCTGTGGGTCTCTATGGTTCGATACCAGTATGGGTTTCTGTGGGTCTGAGTGGAGTGATGAGTCTCCATGTGATGATAATTACGACAATGACGATATAGCTCTAGCGGGGGTCTTCCTTGGCATGTAAACAAAACAGAAATAGTTAAAAGTCTAAGATGTCGTTGTTGTTGTCACGTGTGCAGCGATCCTGGATCTCTTTGGGCCTCAACTAAGTCATCGCCAAAAGCTGGAGCTGGAGGCCATGAAACAAGTATGGTTCTTCACTGTGGACAAAGTCGGCAAATCCCGGGGCGGCAACAACAACGACAGCTACGACGACGATAACAACAACTACATCCCTGTGAGACTCACAGTGACACCCATGGAGACCCAAAGAGACACCCACAGAGACCCACAGAGACACCTATAGAGACCCACTCCCATTGAAACCCACAAAGGCACCCAACGAGACACCATTAGACACCCACAGAGGTTTTTGTTGGGTTAGAAGGCATGAGTATAAATGTGTAATCGTTAAACCTGCCACCACCATCAGACACAGACAGTCAGTTAGGGTTTTGTGTTACGGGTTTCTAGGGGTCTCTGTGGGTGTCTAAGGATCTGTTTGGGTCTTTATTGGTCTGGGTGTCTGTGGGTCTCTGTGAAAGTGTTCAAGTTATATCGCACCGTATGTAGGAAACTTTGGCTAAACCACTCACGACGTCGGCCGTGGTGGCCAGGAGATGTTAACTCCCTCCCCTGGTATACAGGAGGTCATGGGTTCGATACCGACCCTGACGCCTGCTGTATATTTGGAGTTTGCGTCTCTCTCTCCCCGTGGTTGTGTGGATTTTTCTCCGGGTCCTCCGTTTTTTCTCCTTCCACATTTAGAAACAACGTCAACACACATTAAGAGCAATTAGCTGCTTCTGCTGTAAATTTCCACACGGTGATAATGATGAGGCCCCACTTCGTTGAGCAATGATTTGTGATGGCCAGGTCGCTCCATAGCAGCTCAGTGGTGGGGCCTTTAACAGCGTAGCAATAGGCTGTAGCCTTTCTGGACATAAAACACATACTTGTGGTTAACATGCAGACAAAAACATGCTCTGATAATGTGTGGCATTGCCTTTGAAACTGATTGGTCTACACCAGAGAGAGCAGCCTTCTTTAGGGCCTAGTCTCAATACCAGTGTCTCACTACCCAGTGTCTCACCACCAGTGTTTCACCACCAGTGTCTCACTACCCAGTGTCTCACTACCAGTGTCTAACTACCAGTGTCTCACAACTTGTGTCTCACCACCAGTGTCTCACTACCCAGTGTCCCAAAACCTGTGTCCCAAAACATGTGTCTCACAACCAGTGTCTCACCACCAGTGTCTCACAACCAGTGTCTCACTACCCAGTGTTTCACTACCAGTATGTCACTACCAGTGTCTCACCACCAGTGTCTCACCACCAGCGTCTCACCACCAGTGTCTCACCACCAGTGTCTCACTACCAGTGTCCCAAATCCTGTGTCTCACAACCAGTGTCTCACCACCAGTGTCTCACCACCAGCGTCTCACTACCAGTGTTAGATGAATAAACGCAAAAAGGCGAACAACCCCCCCCCCCCCCAAGTTTTAACGGCATTCGGTATTCTTGGGTCTTTCGGTAAAGTCACGTAGATAGGTTCAAAGAAAATAATAAAAAATAACAGAAAGACGACCGCTTGCGTTGCGATCGAAACGTCGTAGTTGTCCTTTTTTATTATCTTTGAACCTATCTACGTGACTTTACCAAAAGATCCAAGAATATGAATTCCTGCAGTCACGAAAGCTTTAAGTCAAGCATTCGGCAGTTTAACGAAACATTTATACATTCCCACGATCTAACACCCAAGCAAAAAGAAACCTCCGTAGCTGATAATGGCAGTCGTGGAAACCCGGACTACTGCTGCAACTACCGAACGTTCGACGCTCTGATTGCGACGACTCTGACTACCGGCCTCCGCCTCCTAGGTCCGCAAGGAACAGCTCCACTACCGCTATGAGGTGCAGAAGATGATCGGCGAGGGAGGCCAGGGCCTGGTGCTGCAGTGCCTCGACCACAAAACCAAACTGCTCGTGGCCGTCAAGATGCTGTCGCTGCCCTTGTCGTGAGTCGGAGGGCCTTCCGCGGTGGCCCGCTCTCTCGGAAAATAATCATCAAACGATTGGAGGCACCGCCGTGAAACTGCCACTAACTATGGACTCGCTGACAAAATACTAACTGCCGTAAAACTTCTGCTAACAATAAACTATCAAAATACTGACATAAACCTGCTGCTAAATATGAACTAACAAAATATTAACTGACATAATACTGCTGCTAACAGAAACTAACAATATCTTACTGCCATAAAACTGCTACTAATTATAAAGTAATAGACTAACTGACATAAAACTTACTAACTATGAATGAACTCACGAAATAATAACCTGCCGTAAGGCTACTGCTATGAACGAAAGTTAACTAACAAAATAATAACTGCCATACAACTATTGCTAACTATAAACTAACAGGCCCATACAGACCCACAAAGACCCATAGAGACCCACAGAGACACCCAGACCCTTAGAGACCCACGGAGGCACCCAGACCCTTAGAGACCCACAGAGGCCCACAGAAACACCCAGACCCAGAGACCCACAATGACCAGCAGAGTAACCCACATAGACACCCACAGAGACCCCACAGAGACCCCCACAGAGACACCCACAGAGACACCCATAGAGACCCCCACAGAGACACCCATAGAGACCCCACAGAGACCCCACAGAGTCACCCACACAGAGTCACCGTTGATTTCGTGGCCTTCCCGCTGCGCAGCTCCTCGACAGCGGCCCGCCAGAGGACGGAGTTGGAGGTGGCCAAGAAGCTGCAAGGCAAGGCCAGCGATGAGCGCTACGGAGTCATCCGGGTCCTGGACACGTTCCAATTCCGCGGACACAATTGCCTCGTCGTCGAGCTCTTGAAGTACGCGAACCTCCCCTCCCACCCCCCCCCCCCCACCCACCCACGTGCGTGTGCGTGTCCATTGCTTCGCTCGATAGTTGATTTATTTTGGAATAAATATTTATTTAATATTTGATCAAGCAACTAGATTTATCACATTTATTTATTGACTTTCACACGCAGGGCTTTCGCGACCAATATCATCCATAATAAAGGTATTTTTGGGTTAGATCAAGTAAACATATAAATGTTGTGTCGTTAAACCCACAACCACCCAACATAGCCAACTAGTAAGGGTTGTCACGCAAACAGAACGTGACAATTCGTTACTAGTATAGCACTATTGTGTAGTGTCGTGTAAAGTATAGTAGTGTATAGTGTAGTGTATAGTAGTGTATAATGTAGCAGAAAGTGTAGTGTATAGTAGTGTATAGTAGTGTATAGTGTAGTAGAAAGTGTAGTGTATAGTTGTGTATTGTAGTGTATAGTAGTGTATAGTGTAGTGTATAGTGTAGTAGAAAGTGTAGTGTATAGTAGTGTAGTGTATAGTGTAGTAGAAAGTATAGTGTATAGTAGTGTATAGTGTGTCTGACCAGCTAGTTGTGTCTCAGGCTTGTTCCATCTGGCCCGGCCCTCTAGCTGCTACCGTAGGCGCACACCAGCTCAACATCCCTGGTGAGTCGGTGCAGTCAGCAGCTGTCAACGCCGAACCCCGGGCAGCGGTTAACTAACCCGGAAAACTCAGCTTGTCTGAGCCAGAGCATGTGGAACCCCTGGTGGAGGAAATTCCACCAAAACGAGTCTTTGGACCTTCCACTGCAACCAGGACCATCTCCAGTCGTCTTGACTACGTTTTGCCACTGGGTACAGATGCGGCTGGTCGAGAGAGTGAGGTTGAAGCTGCGCAAATCACCCTCACTTAAATCCAAGTTCTCTGCGCAAGTCATGGCACTTTTTACCATCGTCATTATCCAAGTCCTGTGGCGATGGGTGAGCGACGAAGCAGCAGGCACAGATATGCTGGAAGCTGTAGCCGCAAACCTGCACGCAGGCGGCTCAGGATATTGGTCGTTCCCTCACTGGACCGAAGCAGCAGTGAAGTCCGGCAGCACCCTGAGTGACTGAGAAGCCCTATTCAGGATCACACTGCTCACCTCCGTAGTGAGGAAAGGGTTAGAAAAGGTACCCTAAACATTGCCTGCTTCAAAACATCCTGGCCAGCCTACCGCAGCTGGCGGGATCCCATACTTGCGGTCGAAAAAGAAAAAGAAAAACAAATACAATGAAAAAGACCAAAGTGATACCACTCACTGTTGGCGCCTGGAATGTGCACACTTTGATGGACACATCTGGATCAAAAAGACCTGAGGGACGCACCGCCCTCGTGGGCAGAGAGCTAGCCAGATACAATGTGGATGTTGCTGCCCTTAGTGAGACCCGACTGGCCAGTACTGGACAGGTGCTTGAAGTGGGTGCAGGTTACACATTCTTCTGGAGCGGACGAGGCCAAGAGGAGAGACGTGATGCTGGTGTTGGTTTTGCAGTAAAAAACCACCTGGTCAACCAACTGGCAAGCCAACCCAAGGGGATAAACGACCGTTTAATGACCTTACAGCTCCACCTATTGGGTAAAAAGGAGGCCACCATCATCAGTGCCTATGCCCCTACGATGACCAACTCTGACGAGATCAAAACCAAGTTTTATAATGACCTAGAAGTCATTATTGCTGCCACAGCCAGCTCGGACAAACTCCTGATACTTGGTGATTTCAACGCCAGAGTTGGAAGTGACCATCAATCTTGGAATAGAGTCATAGGTGCATATGGCATTGGAAAATGTAACAGCAATGGTCTTCTACTGCTGAAACATGCTCTGAATTTGACCTGCTCATCACCAACACGATATTCCAACTACCAAAGCGCAAGAAAACTTCATGGATGCATCCTTGTTCACACCAATGGCACTTGATTGCTTACGTCATCATGAGGAGGAGCGACCGGCACGATGTCAGCATGACCAAGGCAATGTGTGGTGCTGAATGTTGGACTGGCCATCGTCTCATCATCTCCAAACTTAACATCCGGATTAAGCCTCCCAGACGCCCACAAGGAAAAAGACATGGCAAGCGTCTTAACATCACTCGCCTACAACAGGAACACACCAGGCTGGCCTTTGTTGAGGCTCTAGCCCATCACGTGGAATCTCTAAGCTTCGAGCATACAGACGCTGAGGCAGACTGGACTGCTCTCAAGACCATCTGAATGACAGCAGCTCAAGTTTAAAGAAAACTGCCTTCCTCAACATTCGCAGGATTGTCCAGCAGAGACTCAGAGTCATGCAAGCCACCTGGCTGTGCGCAAAAGCTGAGGAGATTCAATCCTACGCTGACAGTAACTACACCAAGTGCCTCTATGATGCACTCAAGCAGGACTATGGTCCGCAACGCTCAGGAACTTCACCTTTCCTGAATGCAGATGGAACAACACTCCTCACAGAGAAGGACACAATACACGCAAAGTGGGCCGAACACTACAGCGTAGTCCTCAACCGGCCATCATGCATAAATGAGGAGGCAATTGCAAGACTGCCTCAAGTTGAAATGAGCCAGTCCCTTGCTGTTCTACCATCCATTGAGGAAACCAGCAAAGCCATAACACTCCTCTCATCAGGCAAAGCTCCAGGGTCCGATGCCATTCCAGCAGAAATCTATAAGGCTGGAGGGCCTCGCTTAGTCGAGAAACTGACCAACCTCTTCCAGTCTCTGTGGAAATTAGAAGCCGTTCCCAAGGAGTTCAAGGATACCACTATAATCAATCTATATAAGAGGAAAGGCAATCGGCAGGACTGCGACAACTATAGAGGCATCTCTATACTATCAATTGCTGGCAAAATCTTGGCAAGAATCCTTCTGAACCGCCTAATTGTCCACCTAGACCAGGTTCTGCTACCTGAGAGTCAGTGTGGTTTCAGAAAAGACCGCGGAGCCACTGACATGGTATTTACTGCCCGGCAGTTACAGGAGAAATGCCAAGAACAAAATGTTGATCTATATATGGCTTTCGTTGATCTAACAAAAGCATTCTACACAGTCAGCCGGGAGGGCCTATGAGAAATCATGGCCAAGTATGGGTGTCCAGACAAGTTAATTGGCATCGTGCGCAATCTCCATGATGGCATGATGGCCAGCGTCAGAGACCAGCAAGAACTCTCTGATCCGTTCCCATTCACAAACGGGGTGAAGCAAGGCTGCGTATTAGCGCCAATGCTCTTCAGCATGGTGTTTTCTGCCATGCTGCAAGACTCATTCCAGAACCACAACACTGGGATTAACTTCATCTACCGTTTTGACGGTGGGCTATTCAATCTGCGGAGGATGCAAGCCAAAACTAGAGTGGAGGAAGTCACTGTTCGAGAACTTGTGTTTGCTGATGACTGTGCTCTGGCGGCTGGCTCAAATAAAGATCTACAGGACAGTATGGACCACTTCTCCTCAGCTTGTAACAACTTCGGCCTAACAATCAGCACAAAGAAGACTGAAGTCCTATACCAACCTGCTCCTGGGAAACCCTACACTGAGCCAACCATCTTTGTGAATGGGCAAAAGCTTTCAGCCATTGACAAGTTTATTTACCTTGGTAGTACACTGTCTCGCGCTGTGCACATAGATGATGAAGTTAACATCAGGATTGTCAAGGCCAGTGCAGCCTTTGGGCGTCTACGTGACTCGGTATGGGAAAGGACTGGCATCAAGCAGGAGACAAAACTGAAGGTCTACCGGGCTGTTGTCTTACCAACTCTTCTGTATGGGTGCGAAGCCTGGACAGTTTACCAGCGCCATGCCAAGAAATTGAATCATCTCCACTTGAGCTGTCTGAGGAAACTGCTGAGGATCAAGTGGCAAGACAGAATCCCTGACACGGAAGTCCTCAGCAAGGCAAATATCCCCAGCATCTACACCTTGTTTGCTAAGGAACAGCTTAGATGGACTGGCCACGTCACCAGAATGCCCTACGCGAGACTTCCAAAACAAGTCTTCTTTGGCGAGCGGAAGAATGGCAAGCGAGCACAAGGTGGCCCCAAAAAGCGCTACAAGGACACCCTTAAAGCTTCCTTGAAGAGCTTTGGATTCGACCTGAAAAGCTGGGAATCCCTAGCACAGGACCGACCTGCCTGGAGAGGAAAAGTACAGGACGGTGCAGTCCTCTGTGAGAGTAGAAGCTCCTGTGCTATCTTGAAGAGGCAGCAGTGCAAATCTACCAAGGACTTGTGGCTGCGCCTCAGAGCTCTACATCCTCCCTGACCTGTCCAGTGTGCCACAGAGAATTCCGGGCTCGGATTGGCCTGTTCAGCCATCTGCGCACTCATCAAAACCCAACAAAATGACAAACGTGCCATGGTCATCATCAACTATGATGGACGAACAAGAAGAAGAAGTGTAGTATAATGGTACAGCACAACGGTGTGTTGGAAAGCCACGCCACAACATTTACAATCTCTGAGTATGATGTTTCGCCAGTAATTACAACTGGCTTCATCAGGCGACAGCCACATTTTGTGGAGAATTCCACCTGTTTCGTTCCTTATATAGAGGCACAGATGTGGTGATCAGGCTTCTGTGCTATTGCGCAAAGTGGGCAGGGGGGGGGATTAATTTTCTAATTTGTTCCAAAATAGCTTTTTTTAAATACCTTTCATAATTAACTTATTTTTGCAGTTTATTTAATGAGTTTAAAGATAGTTAACAATTCATCAAAGATGTCTCGCCTCGTTAAAGCAATTAATTTAATCGAATACATAACTTAATTAATTGCTATTTTTATAATTAAATTATGCAATAATTAATCTGACAATTTTACAAGCACAATTTGTTTGGCAACCGAGTCTCCAAAGCTCTGGGAAGTCGAGCAGCACGCGCCCACGTGGCCCCCGTGAGTCAAGCAGCTCAGCACGTCGAACCGCTGCGTTATCGACAATCGCAGAACACCGTGGCGACAAATCAGACGCAGGAAGTCCCCCGGGTTGCGGAAGACGCGACTCACGGAAATGCTCCCCATGAATCATACATTCATTTTTTTCATGAGAATCTACGTAGAAATAAAAGGGAAATGTGTGGATATGTGTGTCTGTTCGAAATGTTTAGCATACTTCCCAACATGCAACAAACTTGAAATTTGGCACGTGGGTAGCTTCCGTACTGTACACAATGTAAAAAGTATAAAAATAGACTTTTGTATTTTGGGGGGTAATAATGGATATAATATATTGCATGGCAGTGAGCGATGACGTCACATCTGTGATGGACTAAACTATTAATTTCCGTCTTCTTGGTTCTTTCGGTAAAGTCACGTAGAAGGGAAGTAATTGTTTTTATTTTATTTATTACTTCCCTTCTACGTGACTTTACCGAAAGAACCAAGAAGATGAATCCCTGCAGTCACGAAAGCTTTAAATCGAAATATTAATTTCCGTGTGAAGAACGGGTACACCTGCTAGTAAAATTAATAGGCTATTTTATAAAATAATACGATATTAATAGGTGAATAATAATGAAAACATAATAATTAACAATAATATGGCAATTAAATGACGGAAAAAATTCTAAGATCAGGAAATTATAATGAAATAATACGAATATATTGCTAATTAAAATTATAATACAATTTTTTATTAAGAAATATTGATAATACAATAATAATAAATAGAATACATTTATTGTTAAATTGTGATATGATAGTAATAAAATGATAGTAATGAAATAATAAAAGGGAATAACATAATCATGATGAAATTATAATAAAATCATAATGAAGTTATTATCACAAAATATTCAGTTCCCTTGGCGTTAGTGCGGTGCGGCGAGGCCGCGGATGAATATCGCGGAGCGACGAGGCATTTCATGACCCCTCCCCCACCAAAACTAACCAAGTGGCACAAGTCGGTTTGGGGTCCGGGTCGTGGGTCACTGAGCGGACGTCATCGGAACGGGAAAGGGGTTTAAACGTCGTCGTCGTTGTCGTGCCAGGAAGAGCCTCTACGACGTCATGAGCAAAGAGAGCATCGGGCGATTCTCCGTGAGGCGGTTGAGGGAGCACACCAAGGCCATCCTCGACTTCCTGTTGTACGCCAAGGGGCGGGGCATCGTCCACGCGGACATCAAGCCGGTGAGCGGAGCGGGCGCGGTGGTCACGCCCTCTCATCGGGGCGCTCGGTTAGCTGGCGCGGAGGCAGGCCGGCCACGGTTGATCGCGGGTCGATGCGCTGGCTCCGTCCATCGGGAGGGAGGTGGTGGTAGTGGTGGTGGGGTCACGGTACCTCCGGCGAAGACGATCCGGTAAGAGGTGGACACTAGTACCGCAGAGGCAGGCCGGCCACGGTTGATCACGGGGTCGATGCGCTGGCTCGTCAATCTACTGTGACTCTGCCACCTCCTCCTTCCAGATAGAGGTAGCAGGTTGACGGTAGGCAGCTGTGGCTAGGAGATGTTAACTACCTCGCCTGGTATACAGGGGGTCGTGGGTTCGATCCCAACCCTGACGCCTGCTGTATATTTGGAGTTTGCGTCTCTCTCGCTCCCCGTGGTGGTCACGTGGATTTTCCTCCAAGCCCTCCGGTTTTTCCCTCTACGTTCAGAATCAAAATGACCACGCGTTTAGAGTATTTGACAGCTGATGTAACCTTTCCGCATGATGATGTTGATATCAACCCACGTTGTTGAGCTATCGTTTGTGATGGCCAGGGAGCTTCTGACAAAACAGCTGCACAGCAGCTCAGAGTGGGGCCTTACACCTAGTAAAGTAAAACATAGCTTAGTTTTAGTCTGTGTCTCTCGAAGTCTGTGTGGGTCTCTGAGTATGGGTCTCTCTATGTCTGTGTGGGTCTCTATGAGTATGGATCTCTGTTGGTCTTTGTGGGTCTCTATGAGTATGGGTCTCTGTGGGTCTGTATGGGTCTCTATGAGTATGGGTCTGTGTGAGTCTCTATGAGCATGGGTCTCTGTTGGTCTTTGTGGGTCTCTATGAGTATGTGTCTCTATGAGTATGGGTCTCTGTGGGTCTGTGTGGGTCTCTATGAGTATGGGTCTCTGTGGGTCTGTATGGGTCTCTATGAGTATGTCGGTCTCTATGAGTATGTGGGTCTCTATGTCTGTGTGGGTCTCTATGAGTATGGGTCTCTGTGGGTCTGTATAGGTCTCTATGAGTATGGGTCTCTATGTCTATGTGGGTCTCTATGAGTATGGGTCTCTGTGGGTCTGTATGGGTCTCTCTGAGTATGGGTCTCTATGAGTATGGGTCTTTAAGGGCCTGTTGAAAGACGTCTCTAGAGTAAATTTTGATTTAAAGCTTTCGTGACTGCAGGGATTCATCTTCTTGGTTCTTTCGGTAAAGTCATGTGACTTTACCGAAAGAACCAAGAAAACGTCTCTAGAGTGTTGGGCTGCTGCTATATATGTCCACGCAATTATGATGATGATGCTGATGATGCTGATGATGCTGATGATGATGCTGACGATGATATCAGCCCCTTGGTTGAGCTGCTGTATTACGTGATGGCCGGGTCGTTTGCGATAAAAGACCTACACAACAGCTCAGTGGGCCTTACACCCTGATAGTAAAATACAACTTTGAACGGGTCTCAGGCACGTCGCCCGTGTCGCAAGTCGGGGGGGGGGGGGGGCTGCCCGTGTGGGTGTCAATGCGTCACTTTGCGTGATCGACCCACTGCTGGCTGGACACTCTCGCCGTAACCTCAGAGCGTGGAATTCCTTCTCTGTCTCTCCCCTTTGTCCAGGACAACATTCTGCTCACCGCGGCCGGCAAAGTGAGGGTCACCGACTTCGGGTTCAGCTTTTACCTGAAGCATAAAAGTGAGTGGCCTTGCGTGCATGCGTGGAATTTTTTGGAGGGGGGAGTTAGATGGCGTCAATGTAAACGCAGCCGGCCGGCGAGGTTCAGCATCACGTAAACAGAACGCACCAATTCGCCACTTGCACAGCACTCACCGGTGTCCGGGGATGTAAATCCACTACGACGTTTACAATTCGAGCGTTTACAGCCGAGCATCATCATCAGGCAGGCAGCCAGAGTACGCGGTCCAACCCAATAACTCGCCTCCGCCGTGAAATATCGGTCGCAGAAGCCGACTACGCGTTTAGCCGACAAAAAAAAATTGTTCCCCCCACGTCGCTATTGACGGAGGGACTACTTCATATTCATCGTCGTTGTTGTTGTTGCTGTGCAGCCAAAAACGTGGGTGGGACGTTGCCCTACATGGCCCCGGAGCTGCTGCTGGGCTACGATGTCACCTGCGCTGCGGACATGTGGGGCCTGGGCTGTACCTTGGCCGAATTGGCCACCGGCAAGGTGCTCTTCAATTCACCTTTCGCCAAAGAACACCTGTACTGCTGCATTGAGGTACGAGCGGTGGGTGGGTGGGTACGGTGGGTATAGTGGGTGGGTATGGTGGGTAGGCGGGCAGGTGTCTATGGGTATGGGTCTATGTGGGTCTGCACAGAGACCCATACTCATAGAGACCATACAGACCCACAGAGACCCATACTCATAGAGACTCATACAGACCTACAGAAACCCATACTCATAGAGTTTGATTCCCTCTCACGGCCCCAAACACCAGAGAGGAATTTCTGGATTGGTCCCGGGCCTCTCATAGGTCGACTAAGCCTCAAGCGAGTACAGTAGAACCTCTGGTCACGACCATAATTCGCTCCATATTGTTGGTCGCAACCCGATTTGGTCGTGACTCGAACCTAATTTCCCCATTGGATTGTATGTAAATACGATTAATCCGTTCCAGACTCCTACAAACTGTATATAAATACTAGCTGTACTACCCGGCTTCGCCCGGGACTTGTATCCACCACGGCCGGCCGCCTTTGTCTCCCCAGTGGCGATGTTAATACGCCACACCAGTTACTCGTTTGAGGCTGAGTCGACCTATGGGAGGTTCAAATAATCTTGACCGGTGGTGGCCATGAGCGGGAATCGAACTCGGTTCGCCGGGTTGGTAGCGCAGCGTAGCGTTAACCACTACACCCACCGCTCCTCACACACACAGACGCACAGACACACCACAGACAGACACACAGACACACAGACAGCACGCTAACCACTACACTACCGCTCCCCACACACCACACACGCACACACACAGACACACACACAGAACACACACACAGACACACAGACAGACACACACACACAGACACACAGACAGCACGCTAACCACTACACTACCGCTCCCCACACACCACACACGCACACACACAGACACACACACACAGATACACAGACACACACAGACAGGCAGCACGCTAAGCACTACACTACCGTTCCCCCTACACACCACTCAGCAGCAGCGGCGGTGGCACCACTCCTGTGCAAGGCTCTGCAGCTGCTCAGCCGCGGTGAGCCTCTCTCTGTGTACCTCGCCTGGAACGCAGGAGGTCATGGGTTCGATCCCGACCCTGATTAGATGTTAACTACCTCGCCTGGTACGCAGGAGGTCGTGGGTTCGATCCCGACCCTGATTAGATGTTAACTACCTCGCCTGGTATGCAGGAGGTAGTGGGTTCGATCCTGATGAGATGTTAACTACCTCGCCTGGTATGCAGGAGGTCGTGGTTTCGATCCCGACCCTGATGAATGTTAACTACCTCGCCTGGTACACAGGAGGTTGTGGGTTCGATCCTGATGAGATGTTAACCACCTCGCCTGGTACACAGGAGGTAGTGGATTCGATCCTGATGAGATGTTAACTACCTCGCCTGGTACACAGGAGGTCGTGGGCTCGATCCCGATGCTGACGATGCCTGTGTTGCTGTATTTTTGCATTTTGCGTTTCTGTCCCCGTGGTGGTCACCACGTGGATTCTTCTCAGGGTCCTGCAGATTTTCCCCTCCACGTTTAGAATCGGCGTCACGCACTTCGAGTAATTGACTGCCGCTATGAATGTCCACGCGATGAAGAAGGTGATGATGTTATCAGCCCACTTGATTCGGCTATCAGCTGAGATGGCCAAGTGGCTTCTGGTCTATGTGGGTCTATAGGTCACTGTGGGTCTATGGGTCTCTGTGGGTCTGATGATGACGATGATGATAACGATGATCATGACGACGATGATGATGACGATGATGACGACGACGATGACGACGACGATGACGACGACGATGGTGATGACGACGACGATGATGACGATGTTGATGATGATGATGATGGTGCCGATGATGGTGACGATGTTGATGATGATGATGATGATGATAACGATGATGATGATGATGATGATGCGCTGCTGTGGTGCTGCTGCCTCTCTCTCCACAGAGCGGAGCCGGAGGAGAAGCTCCTATCGCCATCGTCATCATCGTCGCTCACCCAGACCTTTGGAGAGAGGACGGAGGTGGTGGAGGTGGTGGAGACGCAGGAGGAGGATGACGACAACGAGGAGGAGGATAAAGAGGAGAAGGAGGAAGAGGAGGAGGAGGGGAGAGGGAGCGAGGGGTCCTGGCGCGTGTGGGCAGGGCGCTCCGCTCACTCCGCTCGCTGCTCAGCCGCCTGCTGCTCTGTGGTGGGCGGCCCACGGCAGAGTAGCGGAGTGGACCCACACTCACCACCCACACTCACCACCCACACTCACCACACTCCCACCCACACTCCCCACCCACACACACCACCCACACTCACCACACTCCCACCCACACTCACTACCACCTCACCACCCACACTCACCACCCACACTCATCCACCCACACTCACCACACTCACCACCCACACTCACCACCCAAACTCACCACACTCCCCACCCACACTCACCACCCACACTCACATCCACACTCACCACACTCCCCACCCACACTCACCACCCACACTCACCACCACACTCACCCACACTCACACACACTCACCACACTCACTCACCACCCACACTCACCCACCCACACTCACCACACTCACCACCCACACTCACCACCCACACTCACCACCCACACTCACCACACTCACCACGCACACTCACCACCCACACTCACCACCCACACTCACCACACTCCCGACCCACCCACACTCACCACCCACACTCACCAGCCACACTCACCACACTCACCACACCACACTCACCACACCACACTCACCACCCACACTCACCACACTTACCACACATCACCACCCACTCACCACCCACATTGACACTCACACCCACACTCCCACCCACACTCACCACCCACACTCACCACCCACACTCACCACACTCACCACACCACACTCACCACCCACACTCAACACACTCACTACCCACACTCACCACACTCACCACCAACTCACCACACCACACTCACCACCCACACTCACCACACCACACTACCACCCACACTCACCATCCACACTCACCACACCTCACTCACCACCCACACTCACCACACTCACCACACTCACCACCCATCCTCACCACCCACACTCACCACCCACACTCACTCACCACCCAAACTCACCACCCACACTCACCATCCACACTCACCACACCACTCACCACCCACACTCCCCACCCACACTCACCACACTCACTCACCACAACACTCACCACATACACCACCTACACTCACCACCCACTGACCACTCACACTCACCACCCACACTCACCACCCACACTCACCACACTCACCACCCACACTCACCACCCACACTCACCAGCCACACTCTCCACCCACACTCACCAGCCACACTCACCAGCCACACTCACCAGCCACTCACCAGCCACACTCACCACACACTCACACTCACCACCCACACTCTCCACCCACACTCACCACCCACATTCACCACCCACACCCACCAGCCACACTCACCAGCCACACTCACCACCCACACACCACCCACACTCACCACCCACACTCACCACCCACACTCACCAGCCACACTCACCACACAATGGACTAGAGCCTGCCTAGCCACGTGCACGTGTGAGAGTTAGGATAGAGATAAGAAAAAGTTATAATGTAATGTGTACATATATATCTAGACCATTGTTTGTTTATCGATTGTTGTTGTTAATAAATAAGCGATTTAACAGAACGTTGCAATTGTGTTTGTTGTGGCGAGTTGCTGCGGCCTGGGGTCTGAGGTGACTTGGGTCCAGATGTTGACTACCTTGCCTGGTACACAGGAGGTCGTGGGTTCAATTCCGACCCTGATGAGATGTTAACTACCTCGCCTGGTACGCAGGTGGTCGTGGGTTCAATTCCGACCCTGATGTGATGTTAACTACCTCGCCTGGTACACAGGAGGTCGTGGGTTCAATTCCAACCCTGACGATGCCTGCTGCTGCTATGTATTTGGAGTCTGCCCAGCTCCGTGTCTCATCAGCAGAAGCAAGAGACAAGCTCTGCTTGAACCAATGATGGTGAACTGCCCAGATGTTTGTCGTCAGATGCACCTAGCCTGGCACAGCAGTCAACCCATGGCACTTGCTGGGTCTGTCCATTGACCGCTCCTGTACCTAGCCTGGCACAGCAGTCAACCCATGGCACCTGCTGGGTCTGTCCCGTGGCCTCCTCTAGCACCTAGCCTGGCACAACAGTCAACCCATGCCCACCCGAGGGCCCCTGGACCCCCGGCCCCCACTGGGATCCGGTCACGTGTCCAGCACCGGCCTTGACGTCATGTGTGTGTCGACCCACGTGGTAGTAACGCTCCCGGCACAGTGACGTCATACGTGTGCGTGTGTACACAGTAATGATACCACAATCATTATCTCACCCTCCCCCATGCAAAAAAACAGCCGTCCCGGCTGTGACAATACAGAAAACCAGTGTGCCTCCAACAACAACATCAACAATAAACCGGCAACGATAATAATTACTGCGAGAACATATGTACACACACACGAGAGAGGGGGGCGAGGCGAACCAACAACAACACATGTGTAATAAAGGACTCGATCACTGTGTCTGTCTTCGTTGTCCTTTATTCGGGTTCTTTACACTTGTCCCACACGGCTCTCTCTCAGAGACTCCCCTGCTTGGCAGCCCGATGCTGCCGTCGCTCCCGTAGCCTCTCACTCCACTCTGATGCAGCTCCGCTGCTGATCTCCTCGTGCAGGCCTCCGGCTGCAGTCACTGCAGCCTCAGCCGGCTCCCCGTTCCTCCGTGCTCGGTCACCGCTGGCCGACGGTGCCGAGTCTTATCCTGGGTGTGTGGCGATCTCGCCACCCTCCAACCTCCGCCCTGCGTGGCCTCACTCTATATCTCTCAACTCTCTCCTTCTCTTCCGGTTTCTCCCCCTTAAGACTTGATCCCTCTCCCCCACGTGACCTAACTCCTCCGCCCGTGACGTCACATCCGCGAGGCCGTTTACGCCCGCATTACACCACCCTCCCCCGTAGAGAAATCCAGCCGACCTCAGCTGAACAATAACGACAACAAGTAATGTGAGCAAACACGGCCAAGACACATCGAAGGACAACGAAGCATACAATAAATATAACAGTAAGAACAAGAACACAACAATAAAATTCAACGAAATGTAAGGGATTTCGAGGGTGTGCGGGTCGCCGGCCCGTCCCGGACGGTCGGCAGCCCCCCCGCAGACCGGGAACGTGACGGGGTTTTAGGAGCGACAGGATGAAGTCCTCCTGTCACTATTGGAGGCCCGCCAACGTCCCGGTCCCGTATCCCGAAGGCTCAGCGTCGGAGGTGTCCCGCACTCGTGTCCGCAGCGGGGTCGGAAGGGCCGCGGGGCTCGGAGTTCCCGCAGCCGTGGCAGGCACCCCCGAGCAGAGCCCCTCATCCCCTGCGGTGTCACGGCCAGCTTGTCTGTAACAGGCACGACAGGCGTTCTTGCAAGATCAACAGGCACAGGCAAGGGTGAGTTGGCAGCAACAGACCCCGGCAAGGCAACATCAGGAGATGACGCATCAGGTAGAGGGGCCACATATGGCTTCAAGCGCGACGTGTGAACGAACCAACGCCGAGATCCAACCCGAACACGCGCCGACTGTGGGTTGGGAACCTCGATGAGGCGAACCGGCCCTTGCCATGGTTTATGTAATTTAGGAGAGGTACCTGGCCGCACCTGTGGGCAATGGAGCCAGGCCAGGTCCCCAACCTTCCAGGGGCACTCCCCCTTAGAGCGTCGAGCACACCGCTCGTTCCGGGCCTGGGCTTTGGCCGTAGCCATGCGGGCCCCCTCCGCGCCTCAGTAACACGGTGAACGGTGTCCTGAATATAATCAGGAAGAGGCTTAGCAGGTCTCCTCACTCCAGTTCCCAACTGTACATCCATCGGCGGCACGTTTTCACGACCGTACATAAGGAAAAACGGCGAATATCCTGTAGCCGCATGCGGCATCATCCGGTACGCCGAAAGTACCCCAGGGATATGCAAATCCCAATCAGATTGTTGTTCACTCACCGTGTGGCACAACCTCTCCGGCGCACCCTTGTCCATAACGTACCCAAATAGAAAGGCGTCTGTAATAGACGCCACCGACTGGTCGGGCAACGGCCAGGCCATCGGCCAAGGGGAGAGGTATTCCACCCAACCAACAAGTATTTATTACCCTTCGCGGATGGCGGGAAGGGTCCCAGAATGTCTAGCGCCACCAATTCATTAACTCGAGACACCTGAATAGACTGTATCGGCGGCACATATGGATGTTTAGGTGGCCACACGCGCAAAGTGTGCCGAGGCACCCGCAGCAGCGGCGGCGTCCTCTCTCTTCCAGCTCCGGCGCTCTCTCTCTCTCTCTTGATGGCAGCGAAGCAGCGACGTGATGTGCATCCTGCTGCCCCGCCTGCAGCTCCATCTCCCTCCTTCACCGGGGCTGCAGACCCCGGGGCTGCCCTGAAGACGATTTTCCCGCCGTCTCCGTCGTGTGAAAGCATCGAGGTAAGTTATAGTAATCGTGCGCATTCTATACTGGCTAGGATAACACCTAACGCTAGCCACTTCTGACACCAATTGTAGTGGGTTCAATTTAGGCGCACACACTTCTTGGGATGCAACACTCATTTATTAATGAACACAACGGTTACTCAACAGTTACTCTTACTCTACACATAGGGTGGTGACCACCGACCTACCCTAGCTAACACACAATTGTCTCTTAGCTACTCCAGCGTGACCCAGCCAGGTGGCTGCTGGCAGTCCGCTCACTGTAGGCCTTCTCTTCTTGGCATCTTCACGAGGCGTCTTCATTCTTCGCAGGAACAGCCCCGAACCTCCTGAGGAGGCCGCTTATATGGGGCTCGGCATGCTCGGGCCCCACCCCGGCCATGCCTCCCTTCGAGCACCCTCTCGAAGCCCCCCTGCTGTCCACGTGCCCCCCGAGGGCCCCTGGACCCCCGGCCCCCACTGGGATCCGGTCACGTGTCCAGCACCGGCCCTGACGTCATTCCCGCCTCCTGCCGGGATGACGTCATGTGTGCGTGTCGACCCACGTGGTAGTAACGCTCCCGGCACAGTGACGTCATACGTGTGCATATGTACACAGTAATGATACCACAATCATAACACATAGATGCCCTAAGAGACACACAGAGACCCATAGAGACACACAGAAACCCATAGTCATACATAGAAATCCAAAGAGATACATAGAGACACACAGAGATCCAGAGATACACAGAGATACATAGTGACCCATAGAGACCCATAGTGATACATAGAGACCCATAGAGATACAAAGAGACCGATATAGATTCATAGAGACCGATAGAGATACATAGAGACCCAGAATGATACATAGAGAACCATAGAAAAACATAGAGACCGACAGGGACACATAGAAGCTCAACGAAGTAGCTGATAACATCATCATCATCGTGTGGGAATGTCCAGACACCCACAGAGACTCACATTCACCACACAGAAACCCGCAGACTCACCACACAGAGACCCACAAACTCACCACCACGCAGAGACCCACAGACTCACCACACAGAGACCCACAGACTCATCACACAGAGACCCACAGACTCACCACACAGAGACCCACAGATTCAGCTCACACAGAGACCCACAGACTCACCTCACACAGAGACCCACAGACTCACCTCACACAGAGACCCACAGACTCATCACGCAGAGACCCACAGACTCACCACACAGGGACCCACAGACTCACCACACAGAGACCCACATACTCACCACACAGAGACCCACAGACTCATCACGCAGAGACCCACAGACTCACCTCACACAGAGACCCACAGACTCACCTCACACAGAAACCCACAGACTCATCACGCAGAGACCCACAGACTCACCACACAGGGACCCACAGACTCACCACACAGAGACCCACAGACTCACACACAGAGAGACCCACAGACTCACCACACAGAGACCTACAGACTCATCACGCAGAGACCCACAGACTCACCACAAGAGACCCATAGACTCACCACCAGAGACCCACAGACTCACCTCACACAGAGACCCACAGACTCATCACGCAGAGACCCAAAAACTCACCACACAGAGACCCACAGACTCACTACACAGAGAGACCCACAGACTCACCACACAGAGAGACCCACAGACTCACCACACAGACCCACAGACTCACCACACAGAGACCCACAGACTCACCACACAGAGAGACCCACAGACTCACCACACAGACCCACAGACTCACCACACAGACCCACAGACTCACCACACAGAGACCCACAGACTCACCACACAGAGAGACCCACAGACTCACCACACAGAGACCGACAGACTCACCACACAGAGACCCACAGACTCACCACACAGAGACCCACAGACTCACCACCACACAGAGACCCACAGACTCACCACCACCCAGAGATCCACAGACAGCCGTCAAACCATGGCAACTGAGTTATTGTGGTGACGTCACCGCCACGAAGTTGTGAATGGCGACTGTTGATGTGTGTGGGCTTGTGTGTGAGTATGATGGTGAGTGTGGTGGGGAGTGTGGTGGTGAGTGTGATGGTGAGTGTCATGGTGAGTGTGATGGTGAGTGTCATGGTGTCATGGTGAGTGTGGTGGTGAGAGTGGTGGTGAGTGTGGTGGTGAGTGATGGTGGTGAGTTGGTGTGTGGTGAGTGAGGTAGTGATGTGGTGAGTGGTATGTGAGTGGTAGTGAGTGGTGAGTGGTGAGTGTGGTGGTGAGTGATGATGGTGAGTGGGTGGTGGAGTGTGATGGTGAGTGTATCATGGTGAGTGTGGTGGTGAGTATGGTGGTGAGTGTCATGGTGTCATGGTGAGTGTGGTGGTGAGAGTGGTGGTGAGTGTGGTGGTGAGTGAGATGGTGAGTGTCATGGTGAGTGTCAAGGTGAGTGTGGTGGTGAGAGTGATGGTGATGGTGGTGAGTGTGGTGGTATCATGGTGAGTGTGGTGGTGAGTGTGGTGGTGAGTGTGGTGGTGAGTGTGGTGGTGAGTGTGATGGTGAGTGAGATGGTGAGTGTGGTGGTGAGTGTGGTTGTGGGTGTGATGGTGAGTGTGGTGTGAGGGTGATGGTGAGTGTGGTAGTGAGTGTGGTGGTGAGTATCATGGTGAGTGTGGTGGTGAGTGTGGTGGTGAGTATCATGGTGAGTGTGGTGGTGAGTGTGGTGAGTGTGATGGTGAGTGTGGTGGTGAGGGTGATGGTGAGTGTGGTGGTGAGTATGGTGGTGAGTGCGGTGGTGAGTGCAGTGGTGAGTGTGGTGGTGAGAGTGGTGGTGAGTGTGGTGGTGAGTGTGGTGGTGAGTGTGATGGTGAGTGAGATAGTGAGTGTGGTGGTGAGTGTGGTGGTGAGTGTGGTGGTGAGTGTGGTGGTGAGTATCATGGTGAGTGTGGTGGTGAGTGTGATGGTGAGTGTGGTGGTGAGTATCATGGTGAGTGTGGTGGTGAGTGTGGTGGTGAGTGTATCATGGTGAGTGTGGTGGTGAGTGTGGTGTGAGTGTCATGGTGTCATGGTGAGTGTGGTGGTGAGAGTGGTGGTGAGTGTGGTGGTGAGTGAGATGGTGAGTGTCATGGTGAATGTCAAGGTGAGTGTGGTGGTGAGAGTGGTTGGTGAGTGTGGTGGTGAGTGTGGTGGTGGTGAGTGTGGTGGTGGAGTGGTGAGTATGTATGTGTGAGTGTGTGGAGTGGTGGTGAGGTGGTGTGAGTGTCATGGTGAGTGTGGTGGTGAATGTGGTGGTGAGTGTGGTGGTGGGTGTGTGTGTGAGTGTATGGTGAGTGGTGTGGTGTGTGAGGTGGTAGTGTCAGTGGGTGTAGTGTGGGTGTGGTGGTGTGTGAGTATATGGTGAGTGTGGTGGTGAGTGTGGGTGAGTGTGGTGGTGAGTATCATGGTGAGTGTGGTGGTGAGTGTGATGGTGAGTGAGATGGTGAGTGTGGTGGTGAGTGTGGTTGTGGGTGTGTTGGTGAGTGTGGTGGTGAGGGTGATGGTGAGTGTGGTGGTGAGTATGGTGGTGAGTGCGGTGGTGAGTGCAGTGGTGAGTGTGGTGGTGAGTGTGGTGGTGAGTGTGATGGTGAGTGTGGTGGTGAGTGAGATGGTGAGTGTGGTGGTGTCATGGTGAGTGTCATGGTGAGTGTGGTGGTGTTGGTGAGTGTGGTGGTGAGTGTGATGGTGAGTGAGATGGTGAGTGTGGTGGTGAGTGTGGTGGTGAGTGTGGTGGTGAGTATCATGGTGAGTGTGGTGGTGAGTGTGATGGTGAGTGTGGTGGTGAGTGAGATGGTGAGTGTGGTGGTGAGTGTGGTGGTGAGTATCATGGTGAATGTGGTGGTGAGTGTGGTGGTGAGTGTATCATGGTGAGTGTGGTGGTGAGTGTGGTGGTGAGTGTGGTGGTGAGTGTATCATGGTGAGTGTAGTGGTGAGTGTGCCTGCTGCTGTATATTTGGAGTTTACCTGTCTCTGTCTCTCTCCCCGTGGTCGCGTGGATTTTTCTCCGGGTCCTCCGGTTTTTCCCTCCACATTTAGAAACATTCGTTTAAAGTTTTGACTTAACTGCAGGAATCCATATTCTTGGTTCTTTCCGTAAAGTAACGTAAATAGAAAACAAAAAAATCTATATATTTTTTAAATATTTTTTTATATACAAAAAAGATAAATTGAAAATAGTAAAAGCGTTTTATCATATTTACTTAGTTTTATTAATTCGATTTTTATTTCATTTTTTTTTCTTTTTCTATATACATAACTTTACCGAAAGAACCAAGAATATGAATATTCGTTGAAAGTATTTGGCTGCTATAATTTACACGTGATGATGAGCCACTTCGTTAAACTGACATTGGTGCCAAGTCGCTTCTGAAAAAGAGATGTTTAGCTCAGTGGACCTTACCTGGTGAAATGAAAATCGTTGAGACTTTATTCGAGTTTTCTCTCTCCTTCCCGAACACAACAACAAGCAGGAGCAAGGGGAGGAGCATTCTCCACTAAGTGGTGGCGACGACACCACGGCGCTTGTGCCAGGATATGTGCACCACAGATATCCATCACATAGAGACTCATAGAGTCATCACACATAGACCTATACACTCACCACGCACAGACCCTCAGACTTGCACAGATAACCATAGACTCACCACAGAGACCCATAGACTCATCAGACAGAGAATCACAGACTCAAACAGACCCACAGACTCGCACAGAGCCCTGTAGACTCTCCAAACAGAGACGCAGAGACTCACCACGCAGATAACCATAGACTCACCACACAGATGCCCATAGACTCACCACACAGAGACCTATAGACTCATCACACAGAGACCCATAGATGCTTCACACAGGGACCCATAGAGTCATACAAAAACGCATAGACTCATCACACAGAGAACCACCGACTCAAACAGACTAGCACAGAGCCCGAAAGACTCACAAAACAGAGACACAAACTCACCACACAGAGACCCATAGACTCACCACAGAGATCCATCGACAGACCCAAGTGCTTGCATGTGAATGTGTGGTGATGTAGTTGAAGGTGGGGGGGTTACCAGCCCCTCGCACCCATCCAGAACTCCCTGTGGCCACTGTGGTGGCTGCGAGGCGACGTGAGGTTCACAGCTGGTCAGGGTTGCGCGCCCCCCACCCCAAATGGCATTGCTCACAACCACCGCTGCGTTATCGACCGTCACCATTCGCCAATAAGTGACGGTGACGTCACCACGGCGCCTGTGCCAGGCCAGGTGCACTTTGAAGCCACGTGAAGTGTCGAAGGCTCGCTGACCGGAGGTCTTGGAACAGACCCAGGTGCCACGGGTTGGCTGACTGAGATGACTGGCAGATGCACCACCCTGTACTGTGACACATTGCTGCATATTTATCATCCGGTGTTTCGCTCGTTTTTGTGAGCATCACTCCTCCATTGTTGTTGGAGGGCGACTGCCTCCAACTGCCCAGTAGAAGCGTCCTTCACGAGCCTCCCCGCAGAGGCCGATCCTGACACCGCTGGTACCAGTCGTCGGCAAAGCCCACTCAGCTCCACATCCTCCCGTACCGCATCAGTCCACCTCCACTCCAGCCCATGCCGTTCCCGCCCAGCCCCCTTCATCCACCTACATACTCACCTACCGGCTTGCTGACGCACTCACCCACTCATATCTGCTCACGCACCTACGCATGAAATTTTAAATGCAGGCTACGCAAAGCATGCTGATCAATTTACACCAAGATCTACTCTCAACCACTTAAACCACATATTCGTGAACGATGCGCACCCTAATCAGCCACTACAGTTGTGTGCAGGGTGTTGTGATGTCACGTAGTACGACGTTTCTCCTGCTCCCCCCCCCCGTTATAACGCGGCGTATCTATGGTCTCGTTGCATTGGCCTTAATGGACGCGTGGTGATGGTGAAAGATGATTCAGCGGTGAACACTGAATTACCGGGGCCCCATTTAACGTTCAGGTGACACGGGGCACGGTACGTGAAGAACCTCTGATCTGTCCTGTAAGCAGACTCCTCTGCGTGGGATAGTTAACACCTCTTAATGCACAGACAACAGCTAACGCAGCCTCGCCTGCAGAGGAGCTCGCAGATGATCGGACAGTGTCCAGATCTCTCAAGGATCTGTGAGCTACTCGCACACAAAGACCCCCGTGTAGCCTTTAACAGACTGTTGGGGCAAGTGCTTTATAACATCATCAAAGGGGCGCTGTAATAAGATGCTATCAAAATCACCGATCAGAGATTTTCCCATATATGGTCTTTGTTGATCGTGAATCGAGACTCATTGTATTGATTCCACTCAGTCGATCCGGCAGCAAGCTCAAAATGTCCGATTTTATCTGAAATATTCTGCGTTTCACAGATCATACAAAGCAACGTATTGATGCCCGATTTGTTTGTACTTTTTAACTTAATTTTTTCATGTAGTCTATCAGACTTTTGTGTTAAATCGCTCTGCAAAAAGTCCTTCTGTATATTTATAAATCAATGTTATGCTAATGCAAAATTTCATCATAGCGGCGACTCAGTTTACTCCGATGTGCTATGTCATCTTTAAATCGATCTTGTGAGTGTACAATTTTATATTAAACTTCATTTAGTGAGTGAATACAAGACCACTTATACGCCGATGTCCATTTTTTATCATAGCTGTGATTTCATTCAGCCATTCACTCACTCAGCCACAAACTCACTCAGCCACACACTCACTCAACGACTCACTCAACCAGTCAGTCATTCACTCACTCAGCTATTCAATCACTTAACCACTCACTCAATAATTAACTCAACCACTCACTCAACCACTTACTCAACCACTCACTCACTCAACCACTCACTCACTTACTCAACCACTCAACCATCACTCTCTCACTCAACCATTCACTCACTCAGCCACTCACTCACTCAGCCGCTCACTCACTCAGCCACACACTCACTCAACGACTCACTTACTCAACCACTAAGCCGCTCACTCACTCAGCTATTCACTCACTCAACCACTCACTTAATAATTAACTCAACCACTCACTCACTCAATCGATCATTCAACCACTCACTCATTCACTCCGCCACTCACTCATTCAACCATTCACTTACTCAACCACACACTCAGCCGCTCACTCACTCAATCACTCAACCACTGGCTCACTCAACCACTCGCTCATTCAACTACTCAGCCACTCCTTCCCTCAACCACTAACTGACTGAACCACTCAACCAACCACTGATTCACTCAACCATTCACTCACTCAGCCACTTGCTCAACCAATCACTCAATCATTAACTCAACTACTCACTCACTCAACCATGCACTATGCACTCAACCACTCACTCATTCAACGATTCACTAATTCGCTCAACCACTCACTCAACCATTAGCTCGCTCAATCGCTCAATCACTCACACAACCACTAATTTGTTCACTCAACCACTCACTTGCTCACTCAACCACTCACTCAAGCAGCCACTCACTCAACCAATCACTTACTCACTCAATTATTAACTCAACCACTCACTTGCACACTCAACCATTCACTCAGTCAACCACTCACTCACTCAACCACTCATTGAAGCACTACTCAGCCACTCCTTCCCTCAACCACTAACTGACTGAACCACTCAACCACCACTGATTCACTCAACCATTCACTCACTCAGCCACTTGCTCAACCAATCACTCAATCATTAACTCAACTACTCACTCACTCAACCATGCACTATGCACTCAACCACTCACTCATTCAACGATTCACTAATTCGCTCAACCACTCACTCAACCATTAACTCGCTCAATCGCTCAATCACTCACAAACCACTAATTTGTTCACTCAACCACTCACTTGCTCACTCAACCACTCACTCAAGCAGCCACTCACTCAACCAATCACTTACTCACTCAATTATTAACTCAACCACTCACTTGCACACTCAACCATTCACTCAGTCAACCACTCACTCACTCAACCACTCATTGAAGCACTCACTCAGCCACTCACTCAACCACTCGTTCATTCAACCCCTCACCCAACCCCTAGCCCAACCACTCACTCACTTAGTAACTTACTCAACCACTCAACCGATCATTTTCTCACTTACTCAACCATTCACTCACTCGGAGACTCACTCTTTCACTCAGCCACTCACTCATTCAGCCACTCACTCAGACACAAACCGACTCAACGACTCACTCAACCACTCAGGCGCACACTCACTGTGCTACTCACTCACTCAACCACTCACTTACTCAACCACTCACTTACTCAACCACTCACTCAACCACTCGATTACAGCAGTGCATACTGCTGTGGTGGAACCTGCTATGATGACAGCGGTGGATACTGACTGTGATGGTACCAGCTATTGTAATGGGTTCTGGAGACACTTGTAGAGGTAACTTCTTTATTACAATACAACACTCTAACAGTCCTGATACTCTGTTACAGCCCAGGTACACCGCGTAGGTACACAGCCTAGATACACTACTCTGGTTATGCTCTGGGGTCCTCCGGCTACAATTACCCTAGGGGAGGCTACCTGACCCGACCCAGCCAAGGTGCGGGTCTGGACTCTGGCTTCTTCGGAACTCGCCCTTACAAGGACGTAGAGCCGGGAATCCCAGAGTCCCACCACTGGCCCTCACAGCGTCCCGGCCCTTGCAAGGACAAGCGGGACGAGGGGGTCCAGGGTCCTAAGTTGGCTGGCTGGCAGGTCTTGGGTTTTGAACTGCGACTGGCCGGCGTGTCTTGGTTCTTGAGCTGCGACTGGTCCCGATCGGCCAGGGAGCTGCTCTTTTATGCCTCGTCCCCAACGAGGGGTGGGGTTGTGTGCGCCCCCAGATATCCCACAGAGCACACACAGCCCCTCTGTTGGTGGCGCCAAGGGCTTAACTGTCTGGGGTGCCTGGGATCCTCGCGCCTGGCGCCGAGGGCTTAGCTGTCTAGGGTCTCAGAGCCCCCAGCAGCCCCTCCCCTCTTATGGCACTACACTATGATAACAGCAGTGCATACTGACTATGGTGGTACCTGCTTTCACTACAGAAGTGCATACTGACTGGTGGTACCTGCTATCACCACAGCAGTGCATACTGACTGTGGTGGTACTGCTATCACCACACCAATGCATACCAACTGAGGTGGTACCTGCTATGATTACAGCAGTGCATACTGACTGTGGTGGTACCTGCCATCACTACAGCAGTGGATACTGACTGCGGTAATACCTGCTATCACTACAGCAGTGCACACTGACTGTGGTGGTACCTGCTATCAATACAGCAGTGCAGTGGCATAGCTACGATGTTTGCGCCCGGGGACGAACTATAAAATTGGCGCCCCCCCGTTTAATCACATACCAAAATGTAATTACATGACATGTAGGCTGTGTGTGGCGGGATATATCAACTTTTTAGTTGAGGTGTAGATTGTGTGCAGTCGTTTCAGGCTGCCGCGCCCGCCGCCAATAAGTTATAATGTAACGTTGTAAGCGTCATTTTGGCGCCCCTTTACCTTGGCGCCCGGGGACATATGTACCCCCCTGCCCCTCCTAGCTACGCCTCTGCAGCAGTGCATACCGACTGTGGTGGTACCTGCTATGATGACAGCAGTGCAAACTGACTGTGGTGATACTGCTATGATATTCATATTCTTATGTTTTTTCGGTAAAGTCACGTAGGTAAAAATTAAAATTAATAAAAGTATAATAAATAAAAGATACATAAAGGCTCAGTCATTTGTTATGCAATCTAGCCGTAGTCTCAAGCCGCACCTTACCATAATAATAAAAAGTGGGCCGTTCCTGGCCCCCCCCCCTCAACCATTATATATACGGAGTGGTATCTGTTGAAATCTCTCATTTACTTGATACAGCTGTCGTGCTGTGACGGATCCACCTGAAGACGGAAGCTTGTGTTGCCTCCGAAACGTCGTGATTTTTATTTTTATTTTATTTATTTTACTTTTATAAATGTTTATTTTTACCTACGTGACTTTACCGAAAAAACCTAAGAATATGAATCCTTGCAGTCACGAAAGCTTCAAATCTAGAAACTGCTATGATGACAGCAGTGCATACCGACTGAGGTGGTACCTGCTATCACCACAGCAGTGCATACCGACTGTAGTGGTACCTGCTATCACCCACAGCAGTGCATACTGACTGTGGTGTGGTACCTGCTATCACACACAGCAGTGGATACTGACTGTGGTGGTACCTGCTATCACTACAGCAGTGCATACTGACTGAGATGGTACCTGCTATCACCACAGCAGTGGATACTGACTGTGGTGGTACCTGCTATCACTTATAGCAGTGCATACTGACTGTGGTGGTACACTGCTATGATTACAGCAGTGCATACTGACTGTGGTGGTACCTGCTATCACACACACTGCGTGTGTATGTATGTGTAAGGTGTTTTTGTAAAGGTGTATTGGCACGGATGGGTAACAAAACACAAGGGGCATGGTTATGGCCATACACAGAGAAGGTGCTCGCACCGACGTCCGCACCTGCATCCCCACGGCCCCCCCCCCCCCGGGGGCCGATTTGCTATAAAAGGTGGTGAGCGGAGGGCTCGAGGGTCGAGTGTTAGCTTTAACCAGCGAAGATTGAAGACCAGCTAGAGTAGGCCCCGGAACTCCCTGGCTCGCTGTCCTTGTCAGGACCGACCAGGGAAAGCCGGTGGCGTGGCCCGAGAGCCCAGACTGATGTTCTTATAAGAGCCGGTCTGGAGACTCAGGGTGCCGGGAATCCCAGCTTGACCAGGGCTGGGATAGATGCCTCCCTTAGCTCTGGAGGAGGACCTGGGAAGTAGGCTAGCCGGGGTAGACGTTGGGGTCTCCCTGTTAGACGGGTGAAGGGGCCGATACCCCTTCAAGTGTTGTGTATCCCCGGCTCTGTAAATACGTTGGTGTTAATAAATAAGTGTGCCTCCAACTACGTCGTCCAAGCCTCCTGCAACTTACTACATATGTACAGGATGGACCATAAGTCAGCACACGTAGGGTTTTGTTTATTTTAACAAATGACATCCAGGTTATTTGGTATATTTCAATTAACGTTCAAACGGATTCCCATTAACATTAATGCGTGCTTTATGTACAATTGTTTGTCTCAATGAATTCTACTGAATGTTATCTGAACACAAAAAAACATTAATAATGATAATAGACAATATTAACTTAAAGAAAAAGAAAACGTTATAATGCCGGTGTTAAAATAAATGAAATCAGCACCTCTGTGTCCTCACTTTTTGGACCACCTGTAAATACAGAAATACTGCATTTGTCAGTGCACGTGCGAATCTGTGCCCGTGTGGCCTCTCGCACACCGTTTGACTCATTCCTAACGTCCGCAGAGGGGCGGGCGCAACACACGCACAACCTCCGTTACCATCGTCAGAGACTCCACGGACACTCTTCATTTTATTGTTGGGAGCTCCGCAAGGAGGCAAGGTCCATGGAGACATTGAGAGGCGTCATGGTTAAGTCGAAGCAACGCGCAGCTTTTGTCTGCAGAGGGGTGGGTGGGGGTGGGTCATACTTTACAGACAACTCGGTGCACAAGTCTTACGTTTTGCAGTCCTCTTGCCAAGTCAGGCTTCACTTGCGAGGTCTGTACTGGCCAATTCAAGTCTCTTTTAAACTTCTCACTTTTATTCTTCTTCCTCCTCGTCTAGTTTCTTTCAATTCGGTGCAAGTTCGTCAGCCAGCCCAAGTCCGGTCCCTGTCAAACAAAGCGGACACAGGTGAAATTATAATAGCCCGTATTGAACACACAGATGGCTTAAGGCCCAAACATGTCAAGCGATAGCGTACATGAATGATTCATAATAAGTTTTTTGAGTTAGATCGCGTTATTTATTAAATGTGTCGTAACCCTCCACCACCCGACACGGCCAATCAGCAAAAAAGTGTCACGTTGACAAAAGACAAATAGTTCACTACTTTAGCCCGCCGGTGTGTTGAAGAGTGAAACCACAATTTACAATTTTTGAGTACGACGTTTCGCTGGTAATTGCATCCAGTATAATCGGGCAATTCGTCTGCTCTTGCTCCCGGTCTAAAATAGAGCAGCAGCGATCTAACGCAAAAACTTTATTATGAATAATATTGGTCGCGAAAGCCTACGTGTGTACATGAATGAATTTAGAAGACTGCTTCCCGCGAAGAAGAAGCCACGTTAGCATCGCAACAGAAACAAGACGGCTGCGTATGATGGCCCTGGACGCTTATCTCGCTGACCTCAGGATATATTTGATGCTTAATTTTACAGTTGGAGCCTTTGGTATCTCATTAATTGGCAGAAAACCAACTCAAGCAATGTTTTAACCTTCGTTAGTTGCGGGTTTTTGCAGTATTGTGACATTTTTGCAGTATTGTGACAACCTTCGTTAGTTGCGGGTTTTTGCAGTATTGTGACGTGTATATATAAAGCACTGATTAAGACTTTTTTGCAAAAGGTCGTGCCATGTTTTTGCAGGGGGCGATGTTGCTGTGTGGTGTGTCATCCCAATCGAATAATTTTGAGGCCATTTTCAGGATTGGAATTTTCGGCCCAACACCAGTCACATTGTAGTTTGGGGAGGAAACTGTAAAACCCAGCGAATATCACTGCAGGGGGGGGGGGGGGGGGAGAACGCACGAACAAAGCCGTAAGATGCCCAAGTTAGAAGTCAAACCCAGGACCCTCTTGCTCTCAGGCACAAGCGTTGACACTGCGCCACTCTACCGCCCATTGATTTATATTACGACAGTAGGAATGTGTAACAATGAGCTGCTTGTTCATCTTCAATTGTGAAAGCGTCATTATTATTCGTAGTCGAAGCATTATTAGCACGTGCCACGCTCAACACCCTGTTGCACGTCGCCATTATGAAAGCAGCAGGTGGCTCATATGCTGGACGTCTGAGAAACGACTCCACACATCCGTGAAAAGAGCTTCACAGCTCATCGTATTTATCCAGGAGAGATAAAGATTCTGATTCTGATCCATCCATCACCTACTCTGCGACTGCGGCGGCAAGAAACGTGCACGACACCTGGGGCAGAACGGGCTGCCATGCACCCTCCCAGTGCTCCCACTACCAAGCCACGTCGCTCAGCGTAAGAGACACGGCTCTGCACGATGGCGTGCAGAGCCCTTGACCCTATTCTGCCTCCACGGGACGTTGGCATCGGAATTGTCGCGGTTTTTTGTGCGGAATCACTCCCCCCTCCCCCTTTCCCCGCGTGAATGGGCAATGCTTCTCTACCAAAGAGTGGGGGGTGACAGCTGAAATAGCTGCACGAATCAGCCCCCTTTTAATTTTACGTTTCTTAATATAGTTATTTTTATAATAGGATTAATTTAAGTACCAATAATTTCCTATCACCCTTGTTCATTCTGGTTCCCTCCCACTTGTGAACTCTGACGAAGGGAACTGGCCAAACAGTCGAAACGATGGCCAAGTTCTGTCCACTCAGCAGTGCAAATGGGTACATTGCAGTGAGTTGACTCTTCAGTTCTCTTGTCCTGCGGTACAATGTGGCTACTCTTACATTCTCCAGGATGCCTGTCCAGTGTAGAGCGTACGGATGTTGAACTTCCTTTCACACCGTATGTAGCCAACCACGACCCGGATTGGCACGGTAAGGCTACACACGGTGCGAAAGAAGTTCAACATACGAAAGGTCCACGTACGAACATGACCTGCACGGTAGGTGTGGTAGGTGTGGTATATATGTGTGCATGTTTAACTTATTTCTAACCGTATGTAGCCAACCACACTAATCGGAGGTGTGGGGGGGGGACAGCAACTGAGCACAAGAACGGTTTCCGCAGGGCTGCACCTTTACCATTGCCACCTCATATTTCAGACAGTGGCCTTTCTTCAGGGCATATCTCTTCATCCTTTATTGGCGAGGGAGCCGCTGTCCGTGTGCTGACCTCTGGGCTGCGGGCGGCTCCTGTCGAAGGGCAGGAGATCCTGGGTGCCCCGGGGTGGCACTGCTTGTGCCCTTGGCAGCCCCGCAGGTCCTTGAGCTCCGCCTGGAAGCTCTTCAAGTCGCGCTGCGGCAGCGGCGTGCCGTGTTTGTCAGCTGTCGGGCGAGGGGCGGTTCCAGGGGGGGAGCAGACGGGGAACGATGTGGTCGGTGTGCTCCATGGACTACTTCAACTGAGTTTACTAAAATATGGGGCCTCTCTTGCCGGTATCAAAATATAACAATAGGTTTTACCCTTTCTGGCAATAAAACAGTTGTGTAAGATGTTAAAACACCAAACAGAATCATCTTTCCAGAAATACTGTCTGCATTAACCACACGTACTTGTGGTGAACATGCGAATATAAAACAAGCTCTACCGCGAGCGATAAATGCCCTGATAAATTGTTTTTGTGCTGTTCGCCTTTTGGGCGTCCTCTGGTCTAAAACTGTTGAGACGAGGCTCAAAAGAGAAAGCTTGTCTCTGGTGCGGACCAATCAGTTTCAAATACAATGCATCATATTATCGGAGAGTGTTTCATGTTTGCATGTTCGCCACAAGGAAGAGTAGGCGAAGATAGCCTCGTGAGGCTCTCTCGAGTGGAGACCCTGCACGAGTGGCGCTGCACGCTGTGAGATGGAGCGCTCCCTCTCTGTGTGTGTGGGTGGGGGGGAAGCCACGCTCACCTGGTAGCGGTCAACGTTGAGGTCGTAATACTCAACAACGCCGATGACGAACTCGAAGAACAGCGTGTTGTGCGTCTCGTTCATGTGCGCATGCACCAGTAGGTGCTGTTGCTGGCGCTGGTGCACGCGCAGAAGGAGCCGACTGGAGGGTGGGGCGGGGATGGAAGAGAGGGGGGGGGGAGACAAGGAGGGTGTTGAGGTCAGCGTCACCTCTAGGCCTCCACATCGGTGCTCGGACGGGACCGATAGAACAACGAAGCAGGTGGACTTCTCCACAAATCTGGCTGTCGCCTGATGAAGCTGGTTGTAATTACTTGCGAAACGTCCTACTCAGTTTATAAATGGTGTGGCTTGGCTACTCCAACACACCGGTGTGCTGTACTAGTAATTAATTGGCATGTTCTGTTTACGTGACAAACCTCCCTAATTGGCTGTGTCGGGTGGTGGCGGGATTAACGACGAAACTACGGCAGGCACTTATCTCCTCCTTACAGATCTGAGCCGTGGCGAATATTCCACATTACTATGGAGCGATGAGTAAATCCATAGTACAGCCACTGTTTACTATTTATTAATCATTTGAATGGGACCCACATCTCAGAGAGACGCAGTACAGAAGAAGTGCGCACATTCGTTTTGAAAGCGGCGGGCAGTCGCTCATAGGCATGACGACAAAAGGGAAGGTCGTGAGCATGGCACTTGAACAAGGGCAGGGAGCCGATAGCACAGATGGCTGCGGGAGTCGGGGTAGAGAGTTCCAGTCTATGGAAGGGGGGGGGGCAGCAGAGAAGAATAAGTGACATCGGGGCAGCATCAGCCAGTGGTTCTTCACCTTTACTGCAGCCTTGCACTCCTTTGGATCTCAATCGTAATGTTTTGTTTGTTATTATGTTAGTATTGGTGCTGTGAGTCCGTGTGGGATGGGTGTGAGTCCGTGTTGATGCTGTGAGTCTGTATTCATGATGTGAGTCTATGTGATGGTGTGAGTCCGCGTTGATGGTGTATCCGTGTTTAGGTGTGAGCACGTATTGATGCAGTGAGTCTGTTGATCATGTAAGTCTGTGTTGATGCTGTGAGTCTGTGCTGATGGCTTCGGGGCACGGAACAGAATGGCAGTAAAACTGTAGTGTCATAGTTGTTGTCCAGCAGCGCAACTGCGGTGGACGGGGAGTACACACGCCGGTGAGCTTTACGCGGGTGTGTCAGCAGGGCGGAGGAACTGGGGCAAGGGTCACAGAGACCCTGTCTGGAAGATCCTGGAACCCGCTCGTGGGTTCGAGAAGGCGGGCGCGGCCAGGCGGAGCCGGGCCGCGCCGAGTAGGATAAAAGCAGCGGAGAGCGAGAGCTCGTGGCTGCAGGTTCTGGGAAGTGGACTCGTCTCGTCGTCACTGTCGTATTTGCCAACTTAGTCGCTGCCGTCTTCATTAGATAATTGCTGCGGCCGGATAGTTGTTGACTGTCTCGGGTCGATGCCGTCAGTGTCACATGGTCATGGTTGTGTCTAAGCTCTGCTATTTGACTTGGGAGAAGCGATGCGAGTCTGTGAATTTGATGGTGTTAAATAAGGAAGGTGCGGAAGGGACGGGAGAGGATGAGGGAGATCGTGGGAGGACAGGAGAGGAAGAGATAGATAGTGAGAGGGATGGGAGAGGAAGAAGAACATAGTGGGAGGGACGGGGGAGGAAGAGGGAGAGAGTGGGGGTGTCGATGGAGGAAGAGGGAGATTGTAGTCGGGACGAAGATGAAGAGGGAGATATCGGATGGGCAGGGAGGAAGAGGTAGAAAGTGGGAGTGATGGGGGAGGAAGAGGGAGTTAGTGGAAGCCAAGGGGGAGGAAGAGTGAGATAGGGGGAGGAACGGAGGGCGAAGAAGGAGATAGTGGAGGGAAGGTGGAGGAAGAGGGAGATAGTGGGGGTGACGAGGGAGGAAGAGGGAGATCGTGGGAGTGACCGGGGAGGAAGTGGGAGGTGGTGGGAGGGATGGGGGAGGAAGAGGACATAGGGGACGGATTGGAGGGTAGATAGTGGGAGGGAGGAGGGAAGACGAGGGAGATAATAGGAGGGACGGGAGAGGAAGAGGGAGATAGCCACTGATGTTAGCCGTGGCCAGAAATTGAAACTCGGTTCACAAAGTTCATAGTGTAGTGGGTGTTGAGGTGGCATATCCTGGCTGGCCAGGAGAAGGCAGTACAGCGAGTGGGATAAGCGCCATCTCTGTCTGCATGGGATAGAGGGTTGCCCCCTTGCATGAGTGGGTTTTCTCCGGGTACTCCTGTTTCCCCTCACGTGTATGAACGCTAATTAATTGCCCAATTGAATTATTGCTATGCATCGCGGCATTTTGCTATGTCATGTGATCACAATTGGGCGCTACGGTGGCGAGATATGTTAACTATTTCGCAGGGTATCCAGGAGGTCGTGGATTCAATCCTTACCCTGACACCTATGTATTTGGAGTTTGCATGTCATCTCCCCATGGTCGCGTGCATTTTTCTCCGGGTTCTCTGGGTTTTCCTTCCACATTTATAAACACGTGTTTAGAGTATTTGGCTACTATAAATGTCCGCGTAATAAGCCAATTTGTTGAGCTGTAATTGTGTGGCCGCTTCTGAAAGAGAGCTGTATAGCTCAGTGAGCCTTGCCTGGTAAAAGTAAAAAAAAAATGTTAAATACTTTACAATTCATCTCTTGGTTCTTCGGTAAAGTCACGTAGAAGGGAAGTAATAAAATAATAAAAATAAAACATAATAAAACAATTCTCACTACTTACACGTGGCACCATTCACAAGGTGGCTTTAATGATGTGGAGATCTGTGCCTGGCATTTTCAGGTGGGATCCGGAGCAGTGGATGAGCCCTGACAAGGCAATGGCCCACCCGTAGATTCGCTCCATGAAGAACTTTTAGGGGCTCGGACCGTGGCGCCAAGAAGACCAACTATTAGACAATGAAGGCACCGAAGGGGGCGGATGGGGGGTGTCATCATTTACGATTTTTTAATTGCTATTAAATTTAATAATCATTTGATCTCGTAATGGGTATGGGCTGCTGGGAACCACAGACAGGGAAATACAGTGTGGCGAGAAAATGTTGACTTTACTTGTTCCACGTGCATGGGGTCGAGTGCAGCCTATTCGCACTTGTGGGTTTCTCCGGGAGCTTCGGTTTTCCCCCCACACGTAACGCTCGCTATCTGGTTGATAACAACTTATCAATAGCGTCACAGAGCTTGGGCAATCGTTGGTGCCAGCTCACCGCGTGACTTCATTCCTGCATGTCTGTGGTTCCTCGCACTGCTTGAGTCGTTCTTGTGCGCGCTATATAGCTGAAAATAATAACTACAATTATTCGCCAGGCGGTGGTGTCGCAAGCCTGTGATCCAGCACTCTAGAAGGCAGCATGGGTTGGTGGATGACACATTAAATGTTGTGAAACCCCCTTCCCGTAGATGTTGAGGTGCCTTCTCCTGGCCAGCAGTATAGCAAGTGGGATCATCGCCATCGTCACCTGTACGGTTTAAAATGCTGCCCCTTCGCACACACGTGGGTTTTCTCCAGGTGCTCCGGTTTCCCCCCACTTGTGTCAGCACTCGTCATTCATTGATTGAAAACATCTTACAATAAAAACAAAATTCAGGACCTTACTATGACTCAGCGTGGCTTTCCTGGAGTAAGTCTATTTTATTATTATAAAGAATTACAGGGCTGTATGATATACGACTAGAGAGCTGGCTTGCACTGCGGGGAGCTTAATAATCAACTTGGATTCCGCACCCCTCAATGCCCTTTTTAAGGTCAATTTGTGCACTTAAGACTCGCACAAACAACCATGCTCAAAGAACCATAAATTCCCACTCAGACCCAGAAATCCATACACTCCAACAGAGACCCATACATTCCTTCAGACACGAATAAACTCATACAGACCCCATATACTGACACAGGGACCCATACACTCACAGAGACCCACAAACTCAGAAATCCATATACTCGCACAGAGGTCAATATAATTTCAATCTGAATATTTATTTACAATGGATGAATCCGATGAGCTACAAAGATGTTTTCACAGCCGTCCAATCGGGCAGGTCAGAACAAAAATACCAAAAACACGACAGAAAGCCAAAACAAACTGTTCAAAAATATACAAATTAAACTGAACTCATTTAATCTTGATTTGAAGCTTCGTGACTGCAGGAATCCATATTCTTTGGTTCTTTTGGTAACGTCACGTAGGTATAAAATAAAACAAATCACGACACTTCGATTGCACACAAGCGATCTTTATCAGGTGGGACAACCACAGCAAGAAAATGCTGAAGTCGGCGGGAGAGCTGCCGTGGCAAGAGGTTATGTAGGTAGAGAGGGGGAGGAGGCACGGGAAGAGGGGGGTAGGGGGGGGGGCGTGAGCGCTCGGGGGAAGAAGAGATGAGGCTGAGGGGTGGGGGGGGGCGTGGGCTGGGCTAGCAGTAAACCGGCAGGTAATGATGGAAAAACAACAAGTTAAGGCATTACCTGGTTGATAACAGCATTCCAATGATTTTCAATTCGTATCCATCTTCTCGGTTTAAGTTTTGTCTGTTTTTATATCTGGACGGCTTCATGAACAAACCTTTGATAGTAGCCCGAAGTCTTCTTGGTTCTTTCGGTAAAGTCACGTAGAAGGGAAGTAATAAAATAATAAAAATAAAACATAATAAAACAATTCTCACGACGTTTCGGCCACAACGCAAGCAGCCGTCCTCAGGTGAAAACCAGGTCCGTCGAGGCGACAGAGTCTGAATGAAACAGCACACGGGCTTGGAGCATATATATAAGCTGGGCGCATTGACAAAGGAATTTGCATATCAACAGGAATTTAGCATATTTATGGGAAATGCAGGAATGTAATTAGTACTGCATATGCATGTGCATTATGCAGGATTAACAGCATCAAAGGGAGCTGCAGTTACTGCTGCTGCAGTAGTTGCTGCTGCTGCTGCAGTTTCTGCTGCTGCTGCAGTTGCTGCTGCAGTTGCTGCTGCTGCTGCAGTTGCTGCTGCTGCTGCACTTGCTGCTGCTGCTGCACTTGCTGCTGCTGCTGCACTTGCTGCTGCTGCTGCAGTTGCTGCCTTATCCATTTTAATATAACACTATGTATTATTCTACCCACCCTAATGTGTATCATACTGCTATATGTTTACTGTACAATTACGACACCATACATTACTCTGCACACTGCACCATGCCAGTGAGTGGAACGCGGTCTGAAAGTCACCGTTAACGTGAACACAATCAGTTAAGATCCGAAATGGTTTATTACGTCCTTCCAATGATTGCTAAGCCAGAATCCATCTTCTCGGTTGAAATTGTCTCTGTGTTTGTATATGTGGATCGCCTCATGAACGAATCTCTCATGATAGCCAGATGGCTTGCAGAGAACCTCTGTCTTGGAGAAGTCAATGTCATGTGAGCCCACTGAATTGTAACAGTGATCTGCCACGGCTGAGGTGTTTGTCCTACCGTGTTTCAGGTCTGCCTTATGTTCACGGATGCGGTCCGAGACATGTCGTTTGGTTTCTCCAATGTAACTGCTACCACAGAGGCAACTTAGTTTGTAGACGCCAGGGTACTGTATGTCTGGAACCACATCTTTTACAGACGGGACCAGATCACGGATTTTATGTACTGTGTTGAATCGGACCTGGATCTTGTGTTTAATCAGGATTTTGGAGATCTTTTTTGTGACCCCAGCAATGTAGGGTAAGGTGATGGTCTTGAAAGGCTCCTCAACAGGATCCTTCTTGATGGTTGGAGTGATGGCTTTGCGGATTGTGTAGTCGGAGTAACCATTAGCCTTAAGAGCTTGGCGTACGTGTTTGAGTTCACTGGAAATGTGTTCATGGTCGGAGATGCATTGGGCTCTATGATATAGAGTCTTGATGAGGGAATTCTTCTGGGATGGATGGTGGTGGGAATCCGGTTTTAGATAAGCATCCGTGTGGGTGGCTTTCCTGTAGACAGAGTGGCTCATTGAACCATCAGGTCTCCTTTTGATTAGGACATCCAAAAAGGGTAGCTTGGATGTCCTAATCAAAAGGAGACCTGATGGTTCAATGAGCCACTCTGTCTACAGGAAAGCCACCCACACGGATGCTTATCTAAAACCGGATTCCCACCACCATCCATCCCAGAAGAATTCCCTCATCAAGACTCTATATCATAGAGCCCAATGCATCTCCGACCATGAACACATTTCCAGTGAACTCAAACACGTACGCCAAGCTCTTAAGGCTAATGGTTACTCCGACTACACAATCCGCAAAGCCATCACTCCAACCATCAAGAAGGATCCTGTTGAGGAGCCTTTCAAGACCATCACCTTACCCTACATTGCTGGGGTCACAAAAAAGATCTCCAAAATCCTGATTAAACACAAGATCCAGGTCCGATTCAACACAGTACATAAAATCCGTGATCTGGTCCCGTCTGTAAAAGATGTGGTTCCAGACATACAGTACCCTGGCGTCTACAAACTAAGTTGCCTCTGTGGTAGCAGTTACATTGGAGAAACCAAACGACATGTCTCGGACCGCATCCGTGAACATAAGGCAGACCTGAAACACGGTAGGACAAACACCTCAGCCGTGGCAGATCACTGTTACAATTCAGTGGGCTCACATGACATTGACTTCTCCAAGACAGAGGTTCTCTGCAAGCCATCTGGCTATCATGAGAGATTCGTTCATGAGGCGATCCACATATACAAACACAGAGACAATTTCAACCGAGAAGATGGATTCTGGCTTAGCAATCATTGGAAGGACGTAATAAACCATTTCGGATCTTAACTGATTGTGTTCACGTTAACGGTGACTTTCAGACCGCGTTCCACTCACTGGCATGGTGCAGTGTGCAGAGTAATGTATGGTGTCGTAATTGTACAGTAAACATATAGCAGTATGATACACATTAGGGTGGGTAGAATAATACATAGTGTTATATTAAAATGGATAAGGCAGCAACTGCAGCAGCAGCAGCAAGTGCAGCAGCAGCAGCAAGTGCAGCAGCAGCAGCAAGTGCAGCAGCAGCAGCAGCAGCAACTGCAGCAGCAGCAGCAACTGCAGCAGCAGCAGAAACTGCAGCAGCAGCAGCAACTACTGCAGCAGCAGTAACTGCAGCTCCCTTTGATGCTGTTAATCCTGCATAATGCACATGCATATGCAGTACTAATTACATTCCTGCATTTCCCATAAATATGCTAAATTCCTGTTGATATGCAAATTCCTTTGTCAATGCGCCCAGCTTATATATATGCTCCAAGCCCGTGTGCTGTTTCATTCAGACTCTGTCGCCTCGACGGACCTGGTTTTCACCTGAGGACGGCTGCTTGCGTTGTGGCCGAAACGTCGTGAGAATTGTTTTATTATGTTTTATTTTTATTATTTTATTACTTCCCTTCTACGTGACTTTACCGAAAGAACCAAGAAGATGAATCCCTGCAGTCACGAAAGCTTTAAATCGAAAAGTAGCCCGAAGGTTTGCAGAGTACCTTGGTCTTGGAAAAACAATATCATGCGGGCTCACAGCGTTATAACAATGGTCAGCTACGACAGAGGTATTGGTTCTGCCATGTTTCAGATCTGCCTTGTGTTCGCGAACACGTTCCGAGACATGTCGTTTCATTTTCCCAGTAACGGCTACAGCAGGTACAACTCAGTTTGTAGACTCCAGAGTATTGCATGTCAGGAATGACCTCATTCACAGATTAGATTAGATCACGGATTTTGTGTACTGTATTGAATCGGACCTGGATCTTGTGTTTGTTTAAGATTTTGGAAATGTTTTGGTATACCCGCTATGTATGGTAAAGTGATGGTTTTGATTGGATTCTCAGGAAATTGATTCTCCATGGTTGGAGAAACAGCTTTGTGAATAATGCGGACCAAGTACCTATTCATCTTGAGGGCTTGGTGTAATTCTGTTCCAGGTCACTGGCTAGATAATGTTGATCGGATATGCAGTGGGCCCTATGGTGTAGTGTTTTATGAGGGAATCCTTACATGCCAGATGGTGGTGGGAATCACGTTTTAGATAGGAATCTGTGTGGGCGGCTGTCCTGTGGATAGTGTCCCAACGAGCCGTCAGGCCTCTTCTCAAACAGAACATCCAGGAATGGTAGCTTACCATCCTTCTCCACCTCCATGGTGAATTTGATGGATGGGTATATGGAATTGATGTGGTTGAGAAATTAATTCAATGCTGGCAGGCCATGTGGCCAAATGACGAAAGTGTCATCTACATATATCTTCCACAAGGAAGGACGTAGGGTGGATGTCTAGATGGCATCTGTTTCAAATTTCTCCATGAAAACATTCGCTATCACTGGCGATAAGGGGGGACACCCATAGAGGTACCTTCATTTTGTTTGTAGAAAGTACCATTCCAGGTGAAGTAAGTGTTGGTATGGCAGTGCCTAACCAAAGTTGGTACATAAGGATTCAGTCCATGTTGGACCAAGTCTTGAATTATTGCTAAGGTGTCAGGTACAGGAATCTTGGTAAACAGAGAGCCTATATCAAAGCTGAAAAGCAAATTATCTGGAGGCAGTGAGATGCCCTTGATTAGAGAGATCAAGTCAGCTGAGTTATGTACTGCTGAGGAAGCCTTACCCGTGAATGGAAGCAAGGTCTCAGACAGAAATCGGGCCAAAGTGGAGTACCTTATGGATTTTTGGAAGACCATAGAAACAGGGTGGTCTAGTAGCAGAAGGTTTTAGGGAGAGCCGCTTGAATGGTTTGCTGCCATTAACGGGCAAGGCTACCTCAGCAGTACGTAACTCAGCTGACTTGATCTCTCTAATCAAGGGCATCTCACTGTCTCCAGATGATATATGCTTGTCAGCTTTGATATAGTCTCTCTGTTCACCAAGGTTCCTGTACCTGACACCTTAGCAATAATTGAAGACTTAGTCCATCATGGACTGAATCCTGATGTATCAACTTTGGTTAGGCACTGCCTTACCAACACTTACTTCACCTGGAATGGTACTTTCTACAAACAAAATTAGGGTACCCCTATGGGCTCCCCCTTGTCACCAGTGATAGCCAATGTGTTTATGGAAAAGTTTGAATCAGACGCCATCCAGACGTCCACCCTGCGTCCTTCCCTGTGGAAGAGGTATGTGGATGACACTTTCGTCATTTGGCCACATGGCCTCCCAGCATTGAACCATTTCCTGGACCACATCAATTCCAGACACCCATCCATCAGATTCACCATGGAAGTGGAGAAAGATGGCAAACTACAATTCTTAGATGTTCTGTTTGAGAGGAGACCTGATGGATCCTTGGGACATTGTCTACAGGAAAGCCACCCACACAGATTCCTATCTAAAACCTGATTCCCACCACCATCCAGCACATAAGAATTGCCTAATCAAAACACTACACCATAGGACCCACTGCATCTCCGACCAACACCACCTAGCCAGTGAACTGGAACACGTACACCAAGCCCTCAAGATGAATGGGTACTTGTACCGATTATTTGCAAAGCTGTTTCTCCAACCATGGAGAAACAATCTCCTGAGAATCCAATCAAAACCATCACTTTACCATACATAGGAGGTGTACCAAAAATATTTCCAAAATCTTAAACACAAGATCCAGGTCCGATTCAATACAGTATACAAAATCTGTGATCTAATCCCATCTGTGAAGGAGGTCATTCCTGACATGCAATACCCTGGAGTCTACAAACTGAGTTGTACCTGCGGTAGCAGTTACATTGGGGAAACGAAACGACACGTCTCGGACCGTGTTGGCAAACACAAGGCAGATCTAAAACATGGCAGAACCAATACCTTTGCCGTAGCTGACCATTGTTATAACGCTGTGGGCTCGCATGATATTGTTATTTTCCGAGACCAAAGTACTCTGCAAACCTTCGGGCTACTATCAAATGTTTGTTCATGAAGCCGTCCAGATATATAAACATAGACAAAACTTCAACCGAGAAGATGGATACAAATTGAACAATCATTGGAAGGATGTTATGAACCAGGTAATGCCTTAACTTGTTGTTGTATCCATGATTACCTGCTGGTTTACTGCTAGCCACGCCCACGTACCCCCCGCCCCCCCCAGCCTCAAGTCCTCTATCTGTTCTTCCACCACCTTCCCACTTCTAGCCCCGCCCACTTCCCCCCCCCCCTCTCAGCCTCAAGTCCTTTTCCCCTAGCGCTCATGTGCCCCCCCTCTCCCTACCCCACACCCCCCCTCTTTCCCCTTGCCTCCTCCCCCCTCTCTTAACTATATAACCTCTTGCCACGGCAGCTCTCCCGCCGACTTCAGTATTTTCTTGCTGTGGTTGTCCCACCTGATGAAGATCGCTTGTGTTGCGATCGATACGTCGTGATTTGTTTAATTTTATTTCTACCTACGTGACTTGACCGAAAGAACCAAAGAGTATGAACTCTATTAATCTTACCATAGAATCACACAACCAGTTAGACTCACACAGAGACCTAAACCACTAAACCTCTAACAATTAAAATCCATAAACCCTTAAAACATCCAAACACATAACTATCTAAACCCCTAACCCTCTAAACCCATAACCTGCTAAACCCTAAACCTCTAAATCCTAAACCCTCTAAACCCCTTTACCCTTAAAACCCTAACCGTCTAAACCTCCAACCTTCTAAATTCCTAGGCCCCTAACCCTCAACCATTACACCCTAACCCACCAAAAACCCATTACCCTCTAAACCCCTAACCATTGGAACCCAAACCTTCTAAGCCATTAAAAACCAAAGCCTGTAAACACTCTGAACCCCTAACACTCTGAACCTCTAAACCCTAACCTTCTAAAACCCTAAATCCCTAACCTAAATCCCAAACAATCTAAACCACAACCCTCGAAAGAACTAACCCTCAAGACGCCTAACCCTTAACACACCTATACCCTAAAAGGCTAATCCTCTAAACCCATAATAAATATATTTTCGGGTTAGATCGTGTAAATATAAATATATCCTCACAAACCCCATACATGCACTTAAGGCTGTGATCGACTGCGAAGATTTCATAGCAATTGTTGTCAACAATCATCACTGCAATAGTTTCCACAGAATACTCCATTATAAAGATCTGGTAGCCCATAATAACGACACATTTCACTGTAGTGCCATTAGTGGGCAACTGGAATGGCAACTTCAAAATCAACTAACAGACAATTAATGTGACTGATTTATATAATTCTGTCTTCATTGGTAATAAATTACCACTTCAAGTGCTTGCATGAGTGGGATGGTGGAGAGATCGGGTGATGATGTCGGGAGATGGTGTTGTTGTTTGGAGAGGTCAAGTAGTGGAATGTTCTCGAGAGATGGTGTCTTGTGATGGTATAGACACACGATGAGGCTCTATGATGGTGCATTTAATTGGCCGTGGTGGTGTGGTGTCATGAGAAAGGTAATGTGAAGAGATGGTGTAGTGATATTTTGGTGTGATGGTGTGCTAGTTTTGGAGAGAATGTTGTGTGTTTGACTCCCACAGACCCCACACCTTTGGGGAGTGATGCTTGTAGCAACTTTGGCCTGGGAAAGGGTCCACCTTATCCATGTCCCCCCACGTGGTCGATTGACACGACGACTCCCGGCCTAGAAAGAACAGAAAATGAATTCAAACGACGAGTAATGAATTAGAGAACGAAGGACGTGGAGTTTCACAGAAATAATTTTAAGATCGCTGTAATTGCCTCTTACCACACAACAGGACCTGCTATTGAGAAATAGTCATCACATGGCAGTAAAACTTTACAAGTCATGTTTAGCTTGAGACCCCAGTTTAAACAAAAATGGCTGAAACTCAGATCTGAACCCATCCTCTCAGCCACACTCGCTCATTACGTCTTCCCATCACCACCAAGCCATGTCTACTAAAAGTAATTGATCAAGGAGCCTCCTTCTCGGCATATAAGCAATGTGATGCAGGTATCTGGGACTTACCCTCATAGTCCTCCAAGATCTCAGCCCACTTGATTTGGCTGTCCATGTTGTTGGGAAGGAGTAGATTCTGTTTGAAGGTGGATGGCCTGGGGAGGTTGGAACAACGCTCAGATTTTGCAACCTTTTGACTTACTCATCCTCTCAATTATTACATATTTGACCACTCACTGTACCAATTCAATAAATTCCATGCCTGTTGCTTTACAAGCCATTCACTCGCTTGTTGCCCAATCATGCATGCGTCCGATCACTCATTTATCCACGTGAAAATGTTTATTCCACCTGCATTAAACATCATCGCCAGACTTAATATTTAACCTCTAATTCAGACATGCATGTTAATGTACAGACCATTTGTAATAGAATGCTTGATAAAGGCCCCCCCCCTATGCCTTGTACGTCATTAGGGTCATATGACCCTAATGACTTAAAATTATTTGTTATAATCCGAGCATGACTTCACAGGTTATTTGATGTCAGAAATACCATCCATGTGGCTGTGCCTTCAGATTGGAGACAACTATGGCAGCAGCAAGTGTCTGAACATGAAGGCAGACTCCTCCCCAATGTTGAATAACATTCAATACATGTAATGTAGGGCACAATTGTGCCAGCAATCAGAACACAATCATTGTAGACATGTTATTGATATTCTAAGAGCTTTAAAAAGGTTCGTTATGCATGTTTTAAATGCAGACTCACTTGGGGTCTAAACAATGACAGTAACAGCAACATATCAGGGCTTGCCAAGATACTTATCTAACAGTCCATGTTTCAGTTTCATTAATACTGGTAGGAACCTTCTGGTTACACCAGCCCACAGGGGATTATTATGTCCGTCCGTTGTGCAGGGAGAGCCTGGGTGGGGAGGGTGGGGAGGGGTTGGGTGGGGAGGGGGAGGGTGGGGCTGGGTGGGGAGGGGCTGGTCACCCCGTGGTGCCCTGATAAAACTCAACGTTTAACCTACTCATGTCAGCTTGTGCCCGCCCTCACAGTCGGCCATATTTGCAGAATACACCACGCCGCCGTTGACCCTGGCCATTGACCGAGAAACCCAACGTTCCTACCAGCTCCCTCCGCAGGAATGTGTTGTTTTATAACCCTGTGAGCCATGCCGCTCTTGACTCGGGTGCAACCGCAAAAAAAAAGCAAGAAACATCACAACAGAAAAATCCTGGATAAAACAGCAAAGTCTTCCAGAATAAACACCGGATTCCAACGCCATGTGCAAAAATCCAAGTGGGATGCAAGTCAAACAATAACAACCATAAGACAATGTAGATTAAAGTTATTAGGCTAACTCTGTACTACAACAAACAAACATGGCTAAACAAAACGTTTTCAAAATCACCAAAATAAGGCTATAAAAACAATGTAACAGTGATCATAGGAACTGTGATTTAAATTTAACAATAAACGATACACGTAACATGTACGACCAAACTTTGCAGCTGTAGTTGGCTGCATGAGTCACTCCACAACAGCAGGAGTATCAGTAGCAGAATATAACATTTTTAATGCACCTTTAAAAATCAGCACACTCTAATCAAAAATCAAGATCGTAGAGTTCTGCCCTTACTAGTACAGTACATTTCATTAAAGCGTGTTTAAAAAAAAGTATTTTAAAATATTACTTATTTCTATCGATGTTCAAAATCCGACCTTTTCAAGCGGTGTTTCTTCATCTCGTGTACATTCGCTCACTTCCCAGGTGCATTTCTTTAGAACGACTCATTCTTTCAGAACTGCCTTCTGCGTTTAGTTTGTTGTCCTGCCCCCGCACCTCCTCCGATTAACACGTTTGGCTACGTATGGTGGGAAAGAAGTTAAACGTACGTAAAGCACGCTTGCAACGTTTAAAGGAGTCTGCGCTTTAATCTTGTGTCTCGTAACCAATCCGTGCGTACGGTGCTGGTAAACGTCGTGTTCAACAGACGTTCACATATCGGACGTATCCGCATATACCTTGGTACCACGGCGAGTCTGATATGCACTCCCGCCCCCCACCTACAACAGGTAGACAGACTGTGGCATAATTGTGGATTTTCAGGAGGGCCTAAAATAGCACCCCATCAACATAGATTGCCATAAAGATGTCAGGAGCAGTAAACAACCTCTATGAGTGCAGTCTGACAAGGTATGATCATCAAACTGTCAGTGCCAACTGTTTCTGCTTGGTCAGAGTGGTGCAATTATTCCCTTTAGAATTCCAGATCATGCTCTTGGGTTAGGTTTAGTCTGACCTTAATCCAGATGCAAATGTGCACCAACTATATAGTCAGTCAGGCAGTTATTTTGGGTAACGGCCATTTAGCTAAGCATGTCTTTTTCAATGGTGACCTAAACTGGTCATAGTAGCAATAAACAAATGATTTTCCAAATGGGCCCCATGGTTTTCGTTGTCTGTTTACCCATGTCTGTGCACGAGATCGTCCTAAGTGTTGAGTGGGGGGGCAGGGGTTGTCATCGCCCGGCAAATTCTTGAGCGCGCACACGCGGTACCCAAAAACCGAACACTTTGCCAGGAGCATGGCCCAGCCACGCGAGACTAAGTGCCGCTTGTGCAACAGGGCGGCGTGGCAGCCGGCGAAGAAGGCTTCACGAGCACTAATTACGCAATAATAATACCGTGCGGTAATAATTGTGCTCTACTAAATTTCAGAATGATGTAAAGGATGTTTTGTGGGGGTTGTTTTCTACGAGCGGCAGGATAAAGTGTGGGTTACTACAACCTATTCCAAGGCGTCTTGCAAGCTTGGAAGAGCTCACCAAAAAATACCCTCTAGAACAGCACTCTAGAGCTATTTCTAGCAGAGGCCCTTTCACCAGCAGTGGCACAAATAATTGCAGGGGCTGTACCATTACCTTGTATTACAGTTACCACGGTAGCGAAATGTTAACTACCTCGACTGGTATACACGAAGTCGTGGATTCGATCTCGACCCTGACATCAGCATATTTGGAGTTTGCATATTCTTCCCGTGGTCGCGTGGATTTTTCTCTGGATCCCCCGGTTTTTCCCTCCACATTTAGAATATAAACATGCGTTCGGAGTATTTGGCTGCGAAAAATTTCCAAGCGATAAGTCACTTCGTTTTTGCTATCATTCGTGGCCAGATCGCTTCTAAAAAAGAGTTATATAGCTTAGTGGGCCTTCCCTGGTAAATAACAAAAAAGTTTAGTAATTATTTCACGGCTATTATACGACAATCAAGCTAAGAAAATGTCCCCATGTTCATGCGAGCACTGGGGCGTCACCCATCTCCATTAGTGGTAATTCCATAGAGACTTTCCACAGGACAACCACCGATTCATTATTCCAAAACACAACAGTCGTATATTTTGCAACAATCGCACACTCCGAGTGGAGTATTACAGCGATACCAGTGTTTGTCTCTGGAAATTTTCCGATTTACAATAAAGTGGAATGGTAGCGCAGTGCATTCACATACAACTGAACCTCGAAGAGTTGCTCTTCATAGCCCATGTGACGGAAGACGTTTGATACCCGGCCCGAGGTTTAACATTCGCGATGCGGCGACACTTGAGCCAGCCTTGGCTCCCCTTCATCAACCTGCAATGACCAGTGTAGTGAGGGCCTAGTCAAACAACAACCATGACAAACATGTTGTGGGGAAGCCTTCAATCAGCAGTGAATTGGACAATTATTTTGGTATGCCCCCCCCCCAACCAGACCTCAAGACTTCGCAAAAACTACCCAACACGGCAATCAGATTTTTCTTCACGTTAAAGCTTTTTTTTTCTTCCAAACTTGTAACTCAATAAAAAAAATATCGGAATGAGAAGACAGTTTAGAACATACTGATTGTTCATGAACATTTTCAGTCGCATTTTGTTACCTAGGTCAAAGTTTATACATATTCGATTATCGATACCATCGTTCACACGTCCCTCCTGTTTAGGACGAGCCCTATGTACGACAAAATACTGCTGTGATTGTTGACTCGCGTCTAGACAAATTAATTTTCTCGTCATGCACACCGCTGTGTGGAGAATGATGTAAACGCCGAGCACACGTTTTGTACGGGAACCACGTTGGAAGGGCCATCAAATGTGACAGTGGTTCTCATTGCCACAACGTAAAATGTTAAACTCATAAACATCAAAGCAGCTGGCTCCTAGATCTCTGATAACAACAATGCGTGTCGCTGGTCTTTGGCAACCGTGTTGTTAAAACTGTGCATGATGGTCGTGCACACTCCAAGGGTGAATAATGTTAACAAATGTATGAATTTGTATACGATTTGCCACTATGAGCGCCGGTACTAAAGAGATGTTTGTTGTAGAGACAAAGGAAGGAACGACTGTCTACGAATTGTAGTTAAAAAAAGTGCATGCATGGCAATTCAGATTGGTTAATTTTCCAGTGGCCGTGAGTTGTAATAAAACTATGACTGTTGTTACAGCAACAGTGTGTGATGGATATCAACAGTATATCTATTTTATGTTTTGCGTGACTTGTTATATCAGTGTTACAGATTAAATGTTTCCAAATTCTTCCGGAAAAAATACATGGCATTTCAATAAGCTCACATCTATTGACGCACATACTGTATATGAGATAGATGCATTGCTTTGATAGTTGTTTATGCTTACCATTTTGTATGTTGAATTGTTTTCACTTGAGTAAATAATAGAAACTGTAAGAATGATGATAAATTCGGTCTGCTTAATATCATTCCTCATTTATGTTTCGTAGTAAATTCATTCGTGTCAAAAGTATTCACCCGTGGTGTTATTCTAATGACCCATATGCACGAGTAGAGAAAGGCACGTATGATATGAATGGAATAATTGTACAGGCACAATTGTTTTAAAAACCACGAGCTGATTTCCCCACTCTTCATCTCAGAAAAAAGAGTTAAGCAGGCGACAGTAAAGACGGCAGCTATGCCAAACTTAGACTTCAAAGTAACCGTTTCTCCACTTTCAAAGGCTCACTGAACTCTGCTCATCTCCGTTAGTGGTCCCTAGCCGATGGTGGAAATTCCACATTCCTATGGTGGGAATCAGAATGTCCACACGATGACCACACAGAGACCCACAGACTCGCCACACAGAGACCCAGACTCACCACACAGACCCACAGACTCACCACACAGAGACCCACAAACTCACCACACAGAGACCCACAGACTCACCACACAGAGACCCACACACTCACCACACAGAAACCCACAGACTCGCCACACAGAGACCCACAGATTCACTACACGGAGACCCAGACTCACCACACAGTGACCCACAGACTCACCACACAGAGACCCACAGACTCACCACAGAGAGACCCACAGACTCACCACAGAGAGACACACAGACTCACCTCACACAGAGCCCTGTGTCGGCATCTTCAAGTTGAGTCGACCACGAGGAGGCCCAGACAGGGTTCAATTTTTCCCGCCATCGCCGCCATTCGCCCCGACCGGAAGTGGAAGTAGAAGCTGGGGGTGGAGGTCGCCCAAAGAGGAGGGGCGGGGGGCGGCTTCCGGGGACGTGGTCGCGCATTGGCACGTCACTCGGAGGGCGTGGCTGAAGGGGCGTGGTCAAGTCCCTCGTCCTGTGACATCACCGGTGACGTCGCAATCACCACGTGCTTCCTCAGAGTTCAAGGCGGGCGTGAAGGAGACGGCAGCTTCTTAAACTTCAGCTGCTTCAGCTTCATCATCGTCGCCTTTCGAACAACTTCTGCTGAAGCCATCCGAGCGAAACTTTTGACGAGGTGAGTTTTGTGGGTTCGTGGTGAGTGTGTAGGATGTGAGTCCATGTTGTGGCTGCGTGGTGAGTGTGTGGATCCGTGTTGTGGGTTCGTGGTGAGTGTGTGGGTCCGTGGTGAGGATGTGGGTGCGTGGTGAGTGTGTGGATCCATGTTGTGAGTTCGTGGTCAGTGTGTGGGTCCGTGGTGAGGATGTGGGTTCGTGGTGAGTGTGTGGGTCCATGTTCTGGGTTCGTGGTGAGTGTGTGGGTCCATGTTGTGGGTTCGTGGTGTGTGGGTCCATGTTGTGAGTTCGTGGTCAGTGTGTGGGTCCGTGGTGAGGATGTGGGTTCGTGGTGAGTGTGTGGGTCCATGTTCTGGGTTCGTGGTGAGTGTGTGGGTCCATGTTGTGGGTACGTGGTGAGTGTGTGGGTCCGTGTTGTGGGTTCGTGGTGAGTGTGTGGGTCTGTGATGTGGGTCCGTGGTGTGTGGGTCCATGTTGTGTGTTCGTGGTGAGTGTGTGTGTTCATGTTGTGGGTTTGTGATGAGTGTGTGGGTCCGTGTTGTGGGTTATTGGTGAGATTGGGTCCGTGGTGAGGATGTGAGGCCATGTGAGTTTGTGGTGAGGATGTGGGTGTGTGGTGAGTGTATGGGTCCGTGTTGTGGGTTCGTGGTGAGTGTGTGGGTCCGTGTTGTGGGTTCGTGGTGAGGCTGTGGGTGTGTGGTGAGTGTATGGGTCCGTGTTGTGAGTTCGTGGTGAGTGTGTGTGTTCATGTTGTGGGTTTGTGATGAGTGTGTGGGTCCGTGTTGTGGGTTATTGGTGAGATTGGGTCCGTGGTGAGGATGTGAGGCCATGTGAGTTTGTGGTGAGGATGTGGGTGTGTGGTGAGTGTATGGGTCCGTGTTGTGGGTTCGTGGTGAGTGTGTGGGTCCGTGTTGTGGGTTCATGGTGAGGATGTGGGTGTGTGGTGAGTGTATGGGTCCGTGTTGTGGGTTCGTGGTGTGTGGGTCCGTGTTGTGGGTTCGTGGTGAGTGTGTAGGTCCGTGTTGTGGGTTATTGGTGAGGTTGGGTCCGTGGTGCGGATGTTGAGTCCATGTGAGTTTGTGGTGAGGATGTGAGTCCGTGTTGTGAGTTTGTGGTGAGGATGGGGGTTCGTGGTTAGAATGGTGGGTTCCTGGTTGGGGGATGTGGGAAAGTGGTGAGGATGTGAGTTAGTGTTGTGACTCTCTACACCATCTCCACCCCCCCCCCACCTACCCACAGCTTTCCACACAGAGACCTTGGGGACTGCTGCGTGAGAGAAGCCACTCTGAGTATCAACACCATGGAGGTACGCATGGGCCCCTACGCTCGACTTATGAACACCACCAGCACTCACCAACACCACCCACACTTACGAACACCACCCACACTTACGAACACCACCCACACTTACGAACACCACCAGCACTTACGAACAAAGCGAGATGTAGTGAGTGTTAACTACCTCGCCTGTTACGCAGGTCGTGGGCTCGATCCTGACCCTGACGATGCCTTCTGCTGTATATTTGCAGTCTGCGTTTCTGTCCCCGTGGTGGTCACCGCGTAGATTCTTTTCAGGGTCCTCCATATTTTCCCCTACATGTTGAGAATCGGCGTCACGCACTTCGAGCAATTGACTGCCGCTATGAATGTCCACGTGATGAAGATGATGTTATCAGCCCACTTTATTCGGCTATCAGCTGAGATGGCCAAGTGGCTTCTGGTCTACATGGGTCTATGGGTCTCTGTGGATCTATGGGTCTCTGTGGGTCTGATGATGACGACGATGATGATGGTGATGACAATGGCGATGATGATGACGATGTTGATGATGATGATGATGACGATGCGCTGCTGTGGTGCTGCTGCTTCTCTCTCCACAGAGCGGAGCCGGAGGGGAAGCTCCCATCGCCATCGTCGTCATCGTCGCTCACCTACACTCCCCACCTACACAACCGACACCACCCATACCACCCACACCACCCACACTCACCACCCCACCCACACTCACCACCCACATACACCACTCACTCACCACCCACACACACCACACCACACTCACCACCCACAATCACCACACCACCCACACCACCCACACTCACCACCCAATGGACTAGAGCCTGCTTAGCCACGTGCATGTGTGAAGAGTTAGGATAGAGATAAAAAAATAGTATAATGTAATAATGTGTACATATATATCTAGGCCATTGTTTGTTTATCGATTGTTGTTGTTAATAAATAAGCTGACTCAACAGAACTTTGCAATTGTGTTTGTTGTGGTGAGTTGCTGCTGCCTGGGTCTCAGGTGACTTTGGTCCAGATGTTGACTACCTCGCCTGGTACACAAGAGGTTGTGGATTCGATCCTGACCCTGATGAGATATTAACTACCTCGCCTGGTACATAGGAGGTCGTGGGTTCGATCCCAACCCTGTCGATGCCTGCTGTTGCTGTATATTTGGAGTCTGCATCTCTCTCTCTCATCATCATCACGATGGCTAGGAGATGTTGGCTACCTCTCCTGGTATACAGGAGATCGTGGGTTCAATCCCGACCCTGACGATGCCTGCTGCTGCTGTGTATTTGGAGTCTGCCCAACTCCGTGTCTCATCAGCAGAAGCAAGAGACAAGCTCTGCTTGAACCAATGATGGTGAACTGCCCAGATGTTTGTCGTCAGATGCACCTAGCCTGGCACAGCAGTCAACCCATGGCACCTGCTGGGTCTGTCCCGTGACCTCCTGCCAGCAGCGACCCTTCGACACTTCACGTGGCCTCAGAGTGCATGCACCTAGCCTGGCATAAGTGCCGTGGTGACGTCACAAGTGGGGTGGGGCACGTGTCTGAGTTACAATTAATGAGTTCTGCACGGGCCGTCATGGACAGAGCTTACCTAACCTATCCGCACTACAAATTGCAATCACCTTCACCGGCTACTCCCATAGTCTCCGACGTTACCCGTCCCCACATTCCCCAGGTCGCTTAAGAAACAACGCTTATCCGCACTACGCATTACAATCGCACTTGCCGGCCACTCCCATAGGCTCCCACTTTACCCACCCTCCACATTCCCTACATGACATAAGCTCCCTACCGATCCGCACTACGCATTACAATCGCACTCGCCGGACAATCATAGAGCTCCCACCATCTCCCATTTTACGCGCCCACCACATTCCCCAGTTCGCTTAAGAAACCACGCTAATCCATAGAGACACACAGAGACCCATTGTGATACATAGAGACCCATAAAGACACACAGAGACCCATAGAGACACATACAAACCAATAGTCACACATAGAAACCGAAAGAGATACATAGAGACCGATAGAAACACACAGAGATACAGAGATACACAGAGACCCATAGAGATAAACAGAGACCCATAGTGATACATAGAGACCCATAGGGACACACAGAGACCCAAAGTGATACGTAGAGACCCATAGATATACATAGAGACCGATAGAGATATATAGAAACCCATAGAGATACATATAGATACATAGTGATACATAGAGACCCATAGATATACATAGAGACCGATAGAGACACACAGATCAAGGATAACACAGAGACACCCAGAAACCCATAGAGACACACAGAGACCAATAGTGATACATAGAGACCCATACAGATACGGAGAGACCCACAGACATACATAAGGACCCATAGAGACAGAGACCCATAGTAATACATACAGACTCATAAAGATACATAGAAAACCATATAAATACAAAGAGAATCGTAAAGACAAAGACCCATAGAAATACACAAAGACCCATAGAGACACACAGATCCATAGATATACATAGAGATCCACAGACAAGCAGAGACACACACAGAGACCCGCAGAGATACATAGAGACCCAAATACTAAAGATTTTAAATGTTACCAGGTAAGGAGCTATGTAGCGCTGGCTATTACAAATGATAGCTCAACCAAGTGGCTGATAACATTATCATCGTGTGGAAATGTAAAGACACCCACAGAGACTCAGATTCACCACACAGAGACCCACAGACTCACCACACAGAGACCCACAGACTCACCACACAGAGACCCGCAGACTCACCACACAGAGACTCAGATCACCACACAGAGACCCACAGACTCACCACACAGAGACCCACAGACTCACCACACAGAGACCCGCAGACTCACCACACAGAGACCCGCAGACTCACCACACAGAGACCCACAGACTCACCACACAGAGACCCACAGACTCACCACACAGAGACCCACAGACTCATCACACAGAGACCCACAGACTCATCACACAGAGACCCACAGACTCACCACACAGAGACCCACAGACTCAAAACACAGAGACCCACAGACTCACCACACAGAGACCCGCAGACTCACCACACAGAGACCCACAGACTCACCACACAGAGACCCACAGACTCACCACACAGAGAGACCCACAGATTCACCACACAGAGACCCACAGACTCACCACACAGAGACCCACAGACTCACCACACAGATACCCACAGATTCACCACACAGAGACCCATAGACTCACCACACAGAGACCCACAGACTCACCACACAGAGACCCGCAGACTCACCACACAGAGACCCACAGACTCACCACACAGAGACCCGCAGACTCACCACACAGAGACCCGCAGACTCACCACACAGAGAGACCCACAGACTCACCACACAGAGACCCACAGACTCACCACACAGAGACCCACAGACTCACCACACAGAGACCCGCAGACTCACCACACAGAGACCCGCAGACTCACCACACAGAGACCCACAGACTCACCACACAGAGACCCACAGACTCACCACACAGAGACCCACAGACTCACCACACAGAGACCCCAGACTCACCACACAGAGACTCAGATTCACCACACAGAGACCCACAGACTCACCACACAGAGACCCACAGACTCACCACACAGAGACCCACAGACTCACCACACAGAGACCCACAGACTCACCACACAGAGACCCGCAAACTCACCACACAGAGACCCGCAGACTCACCACACAGAGACACACAGACTCACCTCACACAGAGACCCACAAACTCACCACACAGAGACACAGACTCACCTCACACAGACACACGCAGAGACCCACAGACTCACCTCACACAGACACACACAGAGACCCACAGACTCACCTCACACAGACACACACGGAGACTCACAGACTCACCTCACACAGAGCCCCGTGTCGGCATCTTCAGGCTGAGTCGACCACGAGGAGGCCCAGACAGGGTTCAGATTTTTCCCGCCATCGCCGCCATTCGCCCCGACCGGAAGCGGAAGTAGAAGCTGGGGGTGGAGGTCGCCCCAAGAGGAGGGGCGGGGGGCGGCTTCCGGGGGCGTGGTCGCGCACTGGCACGTCACTCGGAGGGCGTGGCTAAAGGGGGCGTGGTCACGTCCCTCGCGCTGTGACATCACCGGTGACGTCGCAATCACCACGTGCTTCCTCAGTGTTCTAGACGGGCGTGAAGGAGACGGCAGCTTCTTAAACTTCAGCTGCTTCAGCTTCATCATCGTCGCCTTTCGAACAACTTCTGCTGAAGCTATCCGAGCGAAACTTTTGACGAGGTGAGTTTTGTGGGTTCATGGTGAGTGTGTGGGTCCGTGTTGTGGGTTCGTGGTGTGTGGGTCTATGTTGTGGGTTCGTGATGAGTGTGTGGGTCCGTGGTGAGGATGTGGGTGCGTGGTGATTGTGTGGGTCCATGTTATGGGTTCGTGGTGAGTGTGTGGGTCCGTGTTGTGGGTTCGTGGTGAGTGTGTGAGTCCGTGGTGAGTGTGTGGGTCCATGTTGGGGGTTCGTGGAGAGTGTGTGGGTCCGTGATGTGGGTTCGTGGTGAGTGTGTGAGTCCGTGGTGAGTGTGTGGGTCCGTGGTTGAGTGTGTGGGTCCATGTTGGGGGTTCATGGTGAGTGTGTGGGTTCGTGGTGAGTGTGTGGGTCCGTGGTTGAGTGTGTGGGTCCATGTCGGGGGTTCATGGTGAGTGTGTGGGTTCGTGGTGAGTGTGTGGGTCCGTGGTTGAGTGTGTGGGTCCGTGATGTGGGTTCGTGGTGAGTGTGTGGGTTCGTGGTGAGTGTGTGGGTCCGTGGTTGAGTGTGTGGGTCCATGTTGGGGGTTCATGGTGAGTGTGTGGGTCCGTGGTGAGTGTGTGGGTCCGTGTTGTGGGTTCGTGGTGAGTGTGTGGGTCCATGTTGTGGGTTCGTGGTGAGTGTGTGGGTCCGTGATGTGGGTTCGTGGTGAGTGTGTGGGTCCATGGTGTGGGTTCGTGGTGAGTGTGTAGGTCCGTGTTGTGGGTTATTGGTGAGGTTGGGTCCGTGGTGCGGATGTGAGTCCATGTGAGTTTGTGGTGAGGATGTGAGTCCGTGTTGTGAGTTCGTGGTGAGGATGTGTGTCCGTGTTGTGAGTTTGTGGTGAGGATGGGGGTTCGTGGTTAGAATGGTGAGTTCCTGGTTGGGGGATGTGGGAAAGTGGTGAGTGTGAGTCCGTGTTGTGACTCTCTACACCATCTACACCCCCCACCCACCCACAGCTTTCCACACAGAGACCTTGGGGACTGCTGCGTGAGAGAAGCCACTCTGAGTATCAACACCATGGAGGTACGCATGGGCCCCTACGCTCGACTTACGAACACCACCAGCACTCATCAACACCACCCACACTTACGAACACCACCCACACTTACGAACACCATCCTCACTTACGAACACCACCAGCACTTACTAACACTACCAGCACTTACGAACACCAATAGCACTTATGAACACCACCCATACTTTCGAACAACACCTTCACTTACGAACAACACCCACACTTACAAACACCACCCACACTACGAACGAGCTTCCATGAAATATATATTTGTTTAACATCGACTTACAACTCGCACTTGCGAACCGCGGAACGATCCTCCGCGAGATGTAGTGAGTGTTTGTGATGCCGGTACACTACTCTGTGGCACCACAATGGCAAGATATTAACCTCACTTGGTTTCCAGGAGGTCGTGGGTTCGACCCCGACCGTGATGTCTACTGTTTATTTGAAGTTTGCGTGTAGAGGAGCCTACTCCAATATTGTTTTTATGTGTGTATGTGCATGTAGACGAGCCAAGCTGGAGCAAGAAGGAGGGAGGCAGTCTCTGGCAACACGTGGAGCGCGTTGTCCGCAGCCGGCACCGGCCCTATCCGCAGTAAATCGCCTCGAGGTGAGGAACAGCAGTGAGCAAAAATGGCCACGGTGAATGGGGGGAAGTCACTACCACCATTTTTCATGGGGGACTTCACGGTGGCCATGTTGGTTAGGAGACTTTATGGCAGTCCTGTTCCATGGGAGACTTCATTGTGGCCATTTTGCATGGGGGATGTCACGGCAGCTATGTTGCATGGGGTACATCACTACGGCCATGCAGCATGGGAGACGTCACTATGGCCATGTTACATGCGGGATTTCACGGCGGCCATGATGCATGGGGGTCTTTAGGGCGGCCATGTTTAATGGGGATGTCATGATGGTCATGCTGCATTGGGGATATCACAGCGGCCATGTTGCATGGAGGTTGTAATGGTGGCCATGTTGCATGGGGGTTGTCATGGTGACCATGTTGCATGGGGGATGTCACGGCACCCATATTGCATGAGGGATGTCACTGTGGCCATGTTGCAAGAAGGACTTGATTGTGGCCATGTTGCATGGGGGATGTCACTGCAGCCATGTTACATGGGGGACTTTATTACGGCCATGTTGAATGAGGGATGTCCTGATGGCCATGTTGCATGGGGGATGCCATGGAAGCCATGTTACATGGGTATAAAGTATTTGGCTGCCGCTATATATTTCCACGTGATGAAGATCACAGCCACTTTGGTGGGGCCATACCTGCCAAAATAAAAATATATAGTTTAGATTTAGTATGGGTCTCTATGGGTCGTTATGGTTCGATATGAGCATGGATCTCTGTGGGTCTATGGATCTCTGTGGGTCTCTATGGTCCGATACCAGTATGGGTTTCTGTGGGTCTGAGTGGAGTGATGAGTCTCCATGTGATGATGATTATGTCGATGACGATGTAGCTCTAGCGGGGGCCTTACTTGGCATGTAAACAAAACAGAAATAGTCAAAAGTCTAAGATGTCGTTGTTGTTGTCACGTGTGCAGCGATCCTGGATCTCTTTGGGCCTCAGCTAAGTCATCGCCAAAAGCTGGAGCTGGAGGCCATGAAACAAGTATGGTTCTTCACTGTGGACAAGGTCGGCAAACCCCGGGGCGGCAACAACAACGACAGCTACGACGACGATAACAACAACTACATCCCTGTGAGGCTCACAGAGACACCCATGGAGACCCAAAGAGACACCCACAGAGACCCACAGAGACACCCATAGAGACCCACTCCCATTGAGACCAACAGAGGCACCCAAAGAGACACCATTAAACACCCACAGAGGTTTTTTCTGGGTTAGAAGGCATGAGTATAAATGTGTAATCGTTAAACCTGCCACCACCATCAGACACAGACAGTCAGTTAGGGTTTTGTGTTACGGGTTTCTGGGGGTCTCTGTGGGTGTCTAAGGATCTGTTGGGTCTTTATTGGTCTGGGTGTCTCTGGGTCTCTGTGAAAGTGTTCAAGTTATTTCGCACCGTATGTAGTAAACTTTGGCTAATCCACTCACGACGTCGGCCGTGGTGGCCAGGAGATGTTAACTCCTTCATCTGGTATACAGGAGGTCGTGGGTTCGATACCGACCCTGACGCCTGCTGTATATTTGGAGTTTGCGTCTCTATCTCTCTCCCCGTGGTTGCGTGGATTTTTCTCCGGGTCCTCCGTTTTTTCTCCTTCCACATATAGAAACAGCGTCAACACACATTAAGAGCAATTGGCTGCTTCTGCTGTACATTTCCACACGGTGATAATGATGAGGCCCCACTTCGTTGAGCAATGATTTGTGATGGCTAGGTCGCTCTTGAGAAACAAGTGCAGCTCAGTGGTGAGGCCTTTAACAGCGTAGCAATAGCCTGTAGCCTTTCTGGACATAAAACACATACTTGTGGTGCACATGCAGACAAAAACATGCTCTGATAATGTATGGCATTGCCTTTGAAACTGATTGGTCTACACCGGAGAGAGCATCCTTCTTTAGGGCCTAGTCTTACTACCAGCGTCTCACTACCCAGTGTCTCACTACCCAGTGTCTCACTACCCAGTGTGTCACCACCCAGTGTCTCACTACCAGTGTCTCACAACCTGTGTCTCACTACCCAGTGTCTCACCACCAGTGTCTCACTACCCAGTGTCTCACTACCAGTGTCTCACTATCCAGTGTCTCACAACCTGTGTCTCACTACCCAGTGTCTCACTACCAGTGTCTCATTACCAGTATCTCACTACCCAGAGTCTCACCACCAGTGTCTCACCACCAGTGTCTCACTACCAGTGTCTCACAACCTGTGTCTCGCCACCAGTTTGTCGCCACCAGTGTCTCACTACAAAGTGTTAGATGGATAAACGCAAAAAGGCGAACAACCCCTCCAAGTTTTAACGGCATTCGGTATTCTTGGGTCTTTCGGTAAAGTCACGTAGATAGGTGCAAATAAAATAATACAAATAACAGGAAGTTGACCGCTTGCGTTGCGATCGAAACGTCGTAGTTGTCTGTTTTTTTTATTTTTCTTTGAACCTATCATACGGGACTTTACCGAAAGATCCAAGAATACGAATCCCTGCAGTCACGAAAGCTTTAAGTCAAGCATTCGGCAGTTTAACGAAACATTTATACATTTCCGCGATCTAACACCCAAGCAAAAAGTAACCTCCGTAGCTGATAATGGCGGTCGTGGAAGCCCCGACTACTGCTGCAACCACCGAACGTTCGACGCTCTGATTGCGACGACTCTGACTACCGGCCTCCGCCTCCTCCTCCGCCTCCTAGGTCCGCAAGGAACAGCTCCACTACCGCTATGAGGTGCAGAAGATGATCGGCGAGGGAGGCCAGGGCCTGGTGCTGCAGTGCCTCGACCACAAAACCAAAATGCTCGTGGCCGTCAAGATGCTGTCACTGCCCTTGTGGTGAGTCGGAGGGCCTTCCGCGGTGGCTCGCGCTCTAGAAAAATAATCATCAAATGATTCGAGGCACCGCCGTGAAACTGCCACTAACTATGGACTCGCTGACAAAATACTAACTGCCGTAAAACTGCTGCTAACTATAAACTAACAATATCTTACTGCCATAAAACTGCTGCTAACTATAAAGTAACAGAATACTAACTGCCATAAAACTTACTGCTAACTATGAACTAACTAAAAAGAAGCACTAACTGCCGTAAAACTGCTGCTAACTATGAACTCACGAAATAATAATGCGCTGTAAGACTACTGCTATGAACTAAAGTTAACTAACAAAATAATAACTGCTGTACAACTATTGCTAACTATGAACTAAAATACCCATATAGACCCACAGAGACCCGCAGAGTAACCCACAGAGACACTCAGACCCTTAGATACCCACAGAGACACCCACAGAGACACCCAGACCCTTAGAGACCCACAGAGACACCCAGACCCTTAGAGATCCAAGAGACACCCAGACTAATAGAGACCCTTAGAGACCCACAGAGACACCCAGACCCTTAGAGACCCACAGATGCCCACAGAAACACCCAGACCCATAGAGACCCACAGAGACCCGCAGAGTAACCCACAGAGTCACCCACAGAGACACCCAGACCCTTAGAGACCCACAGAGACACCCACAGAGACACCCAGACACTTAGAGACCCACAGAGACACCCACAGAGACACCCAGATCCTTAGAGACCCTGAGAGACCCACAAAGACACCCATACCCTTAGGGACCCACAGAGGCCCACAAAAACACCCCGACCCACAGATATCTACAGAGTCACCCACAAAGACCCCCACAGAGACACCCACAGAGACCCCCACAGAGTCACCCACAGAGACACCCACAGAGACACCCATAGAGACCCCCACAGAGACACCCACAGAGACACCCATAGAGTCACCCACGGTGTCACCGTTGATTTCGTGGCCTTCCCCCTCCCGCTGCGCAGCTCCTCGACAGCGGCCCGCCAGAGGACGGAGCTGGAGGTGGCCAAGGAGCTGCAGGGCAAGGCCAGCGATGAGCGCTACGGAGTCATCCGGGTCCTGGACACGTTCCAATTCCGCGGACACAATTGCCTCGTCGTCGAGCTCTTGCAGTACGCGAACCTCCCCTCCACCCCCCACCCACCCACCCACGTGCGTGTGCGTGTCCATTGCTTCGCTCGATAGTTGATTTATTTTGGAATAAATATTTATTTAATATTTGATCAAGCAACTAGATTTATCACATTTATTTATTGAGTTTCACATGCAAGGCTTTCGCGACCAATATCATCTATAATAAAGGTATTTTTGGGTTAGATCAAGTAAATATATAAATGTTGTGTCGTTAAACCCGCCACCACCCAACATAGCCAACTAGTAAGGGTTGTCATGCAAACAGAACTTGACAATTCGTTACTAGTACAGCACTATTGTGTAGTGTCGTGTAAAGTGTAGTAGTGTAGTGTATAGTAGTGTATAGTGTAGCAGAAAGTGTAGAGTATAGTAGTGTATAGTGTAGTAGAAAGTGTAGTGTATAGTAGTGTATAGTAGTGTATAGTTTAGTGTATAGTGTAGTAGAAAGTGTAGTGTATAGTAGTGTATAGTGTAGTGTATAGTAGTGTATAGTAGTGCAGAGTGTAGTATAATGGTACAGCACAACGGTGTGTTGGAAGCCAAGCCACAACATTTACAATCTCTGAGTATGATGTTTCGCCAGTAATTACAACTGGATTCATCAGGCGACAGCCACATTTTGTGGAGAATTCCACCTGTTTCGTTCCTTATATAGAGGTACAGATGTGGTGATCAGGCTTCTGTGCTCTTGCGCAAAGTGGGGGGGGGGGGATTAATTTTCAAAATTTGTTCTCAAATAGCTTTTTTTTGATAATTAATTCATGCAATAATTAATCTGACAATTTTACAATCACAATTTGTTTGGCAACCGAGTCTCCAAAGCTCTGGGAAGTCGAGCAGCACGCGCCCACGTGGCCCTCGTGGGTCAAGCAGCTCAGCACAGCGAACCGCTGCGTTATCGACAATCGCAGAACACCGTGGCGACAAATCAGACGCAGGAAGTCCCCGGGTTGCGGAAGACGCGACTCACGGAAATGCTCCCCATAAATCACACATTAATCTTTTTTCATGAGAATCTACATAGAAATAAATTGGAAATTTTGTGGATATGTGTGTCTGTTTGAAATGTTTAGCATACTTCCCAACATGCAACAAACTTGAAATTTGGCACGTGGGTAGCTTCCAGACTGTACACAATGGAAAACGTCTAAACATTTACTTTTGTGTTTTGGGGGGCTCAAGAATGCATGTAATATATTGTACGGCAAGTGAGTGGTGACGTCACATCTGTGATGTCACCCGCATGCGGCAGCGTAGCGCAGTGTGCCTGCTGACGTAACGCATCCCCAACCCACCGCCTCGGCCGTGTATACCGCACAAATGCGCGGCACGGCTGTCTCGATGTTTTAATATCAGCTCGCTCTTCAATACAAAGCAGAAGATACATCTGTTTTTGTGAAGCAGCAAAAACTCTCGAACGCTGAGCTCTGACGTCATGAAATTTGCACGGCTGACGCTGCCTGGGATTTCGAAGTGAAAGCGACGATTTTCAGCTCGCCACGTCATTCCCTTCCCGAGTTGTCTAAATCGACCTTCCGTAGAAGTGGGTCAAGGTTGAATTTCCTTCAGTGAAAAACATCCGATTTAGTGAAATTGATTTGTTTCAGATTTTTTCTTTCTTGCAAGCATCAATTTTTTTTCGGGTTTTCCAGTGAAATCTTTATATAAAAAAGGAAAATGTGTGGATATGTGTGTCTGTTCGAAATGTTTAGCATACTTCCCAACATGCTACAAACTTTAAATTTGGCATGTTGGTAGCTTCCGTACTGTACACAATGTAAAACGTATAAAAATAGACTTGTGTATTTTGGGGGGGGGGGGGGAATAATGGATATAATCTATTGCACGGCAGTGAGCGGTGACATCACATCTGTGATGGACTAAACTTAAATTTTAATTTCCGTGCAAAGAACGGGTACACCTGCTAGTAAAATCTATATTAATAAGCTATTTTATAAAAAAAAACGATGTTAATAGGTGAATAATAATGAAGAAATTATAATTAACAATAATATGTCAATCAAATGACGGAATAATACGAATATATTGCTAATTAAAATTATAATACAATTTTTTATTAAGAAATATTGATAATAAAAGAATAATAAATAGAATACATTTATTATTAAATTGTGATATTATAGTAATAAAATTATAGTAATGAAATAATAAAATGGAATAACATAATCATGGTGAAATTATAATAAAATCATAATGAAGTTATTATCACAAAATATTCAGTTCCCTTGGCGCTAGTGCGGCGCGGCGAGGCCGCAGATTAATACCGCGGAGCGACGAGGCGTTTCATGACCCCCCCCCCCCCAAAAAAAACTTACCAAGTGGCACAAGTCGGTTTGGGGTCCGGGTCGTGGGTCACTGAGCGGACGTCATTGGAACGGGAAAGGGGTTTTAACGTCGTCGTCGTTGTCGTGCCAGGAAGAGCCTCTACGACGTCATGAGCAAAGGGAGCATCGGGCGAATCTCCGTGAGGCGGTTGAGGGAGCACACCAGGACCGTCCTCGACTTCCTGTTGTACGCCAAGGGGCGGGGCATCGTCCACGCGGACATCAAGCCGGTGAGCGGAGCGGGCGCGGTGGTCACGCCCTCTCATCGGGGCGCTCGGTTAGCTGGCGCGGAGGCAGGCCGGCCACCGTTGATCGCGGGGTTGATGCGCTGGCTCCGTCCATCGAAAGGGAGGTGGTGGTAGTGGTGGTGGGGTCACGGTACCTCCGGCGAAGACGATCCGGTACGAGGTGAACACTCGTACCGCAGAGGCAGGCCGGCCACTGTTGATCGCGGGGTCGATGCGCTGGCTCCGTCCATCTACTGTGACTCTGCCACCTCCTCCTTCCAGATGGAGGTAGCAGGTTGACGGTAGGCAGCTGTGGCTAGGAGATGTTAACTACCTCGCCTGGTATACAGGGGGTCGTGGGTTCGATCCCGACCCTGACGCCTGCTGTATATTTGGAGTCTGCGTCTCTCTCGCTCCCCGTGGTGGTCACGTGGATTTTCCTCCAGGTCCTCCGGTTTTTCCCTCTACGTTCAGAATCAACATGACCACGCGTTTAGAGTATTTGACCGCTGCTGTAACCTTTCCACGTGATGATGATGATATCAGCCCACGTCGTTGAGCTATCGTTTGTGATGGCCAGGGAGCTTCCGACAAAACAGCTGCACAGTAGCTCAGAGTGGGGCCTTACACCTAGTAAAGTACAACATAGCTTAGTTTTAGTCTGTGTCTCTCTATGTTTGTGTGGGTCTCTATGAGTATGGGTTTCTCTATGTCTGTGTGGGTCTCTATGAGTATGGGTCTCTCGAAGTCTGTGTGGGTCTCTATGAGTATGGGTCTCTCTATGTCTGTGTGGGTCTCTATGAGTATGGGTCTCTGTGGGTCTGTATGGGTCTCTATGAGTATGGGTCTCTGTTGGTCTTTGTGGGTCTCTATGAGTATGGGTCTCTGAGTATGGGTCTCTATGTCTGTGTGGGTCTCTATGAGTGTGGGTTTTTGTGGGTCTGTATGGGTCTCTATGAGTATGGGTTTCTGTGGGTCTGTGTGGATCTCTATGAGTATGGGTCTCTCTGTTTTTGTGGGTTTCTATGAGTATGGGTTTCTGTGTGTCTGTATGGGTCTCTCTGAGTATGGGTCTCTATGAGTATGGGTCTCTATGAGTATGGGTCTCTATGGGCCTGTTTAAACATGTCTCTAGAGTGTTTGGCTGCTGCTATACATGTCCACGCAATTATGATGAGGATGCTGATGATGCTGATGATGCTGATGATGATGATGCTGATGATACTGATGATGATGCTTACGATGATATCAGCCCCTTGGTTGAGCTGCTGTCATTACGTGATGGCCGGGTCGTATCCGATAAAAGGCCTACACAGCAGCTCAGCGGGGCCTTACACCCTGGTAGTAAAATACAACTTTGAACGGGTCTCAGGCACGTCGCCCGTGTCGCAAGTCGGGGGGGGGGGCTGCCCGTGTGGGTGTCAATGCGTCACTTTGCGTGATCGACCCACTGCTGGCTGGACACTCTCGCCGTAACCTCAGAGCGTGGAATTCCTTCTCTGTCTCTCCCCTTTGTCCAGGACAACATTCTGCTCACTGCGACCGGCAAAGTGAGGGTCACCGACTTCGGGTGCAGCTTCTATCTGAAGCATAAAAGTGAGTAGCCTTGCGTGCATGCGTGGAGTTTTTTTTTTCGGGGGGGGGGGGTTAGATGGCGTCAATGTGTAATGCGAGCAAGGAAAGGGTGGGCGCTGCCTCCGCACCACTCACGCGGGCCGGAGTATTAGGGGAGGTGGAGCCTGGTCGTCGGGGTGAGTGGGGGCGGAGTCAGGGTCACGTGAGGAGGAGGAGGAGTAAGGGTCACGTGAGGAGGAGGATATAGGACGAGAACCGGAAGGGGATCGGGAGTCGAGAGAGAGTGAAGATAGGAGAAGCCACGCAGGGTACTGGCGGAGGAGTGGCACGAATTGCCACGTGGTCGGAGTCACGGCACCGTCAGCCAGCGGTGTACGTGGAGCAGCGGAGTGGCTGCAGAGTGTGCGGGAGCACACGGAGCAGCGGAGTGGCTGCAGAGTGTGTGGGGGCACACGGAGCAGCGGAGTGGCTGCAGAGTGTGCGGAGTCACACGGAGCAGCAGGGTGGCTGCAGAGTGTGCGGGGCATACAGGCAGCGGTGTGGCTCCAGAGAGAGCGGAAGACTCGAACGGCATGCGGGGGGGCACGCGACGGAAGAGGTGCGGGTCCGATCGGGGACATCGCGGGGTGCGAGACGAGAACCCAATAAAGGACAGACGGAGACCAATATTGCCTAAGAGTGCTTTATTACAAATGTAAACGCAGCCGGCCGGCGAGGTTCAGCGTCACGTAAACAGGACGCGCCAATTCGCCACTTGCACAGCACTAACCGGTGTGCTGGAGATGTAAACCCACTACGACGTTTACAATTCGAGTATTTACAGCCGAGCATCATCATCAGGCAGGCAGCCAGAGTACGCGGTCCAACCCAATAACTCGCCTCCGCCGTGAAATATCGGTCGCAGAAGCCGACTACGCGTTTAGCCGACAAAAAAAAAAATCTGTTCCCCCCACGTCGCTATTGACGGAGGGACTACTTCATATTCATTGTCGTTGTTGTTGTTGCTGTGCAGCCATAAACGTGGGTGGGACGTTGCCCTACATGGCCCCGGAGCTGCTGCTGGGCTACGATGTCACCTGCGCTGCGGACATGTGGGGCCTGGCTGTACCTTGGCCGAAATGGCCACCGGCAAGGTGCTCTTCGATTCACCGACCGACGGAGAACACCTGCCCTGCTGCATTGAGGTACGGGCGGTGGGTGGGTACGGTGGGTATAGTGGGTGGATATGGTGGGTGGGCGGGCAGGTGTCTATGGGTATGGGTCTCTGTGGGTCTGCACAGAGACCCATACTCATAGAGACCATATAGACCCACAGAGACCCATACTCATAGAGACCCATACAGACCCACAGAAACCCATACTCATAGAGTTTGATTCCCTCTCACGGCCCCAAACACCAGAGAGGAATATCTGAACTGGTCCAGGGCCTCTCATAGGTCGACTAAGCCTCAAACGAGTACAGTAGAACCTCTGGTCACGACCATAATTCGTTCCATAACTTTGGTCGCAACTCGATTTGGTCGTGACTCGAACCTAATTTCCCCTTTGGATTGTATGTAAATACGATTAATCCTCTTCTTGGTTCTTTCGGTAAAGTCACGTAGAAGGGAAGTAATAAAATAATAAAAATAAAACATAATAAAATAAAATAATTCTCACGACGTTTCGGCTACAACGCAAGCAGCCGTCTTCAGGTGAAGAATGAGACACTGCCAAGCTAGGAGCTTATATATAAGCTGCGTTGGAGGTGGAAGAAGAGCGCCTTAACAAAAGAATGTGCATATGAAGAGGAATTTAGCATATTCATGGAAAATACGTAGGAGGTGGGCGGGGGGGTTTCAAAGTCATATTATGCCCATGCATTATGCAGGATCAACAGCACCAAGGGGGGGTGCAGGGATTAGCAGTAACAAAGGAAAGGAATGTTAATGATATGTAGCTGCAGTTACTCAACAACCACGTAGAAAACTAAAGTATAAACTACATAAAAAACTAAAGTATAAATTGCATAGCACCATCAACGTAGAATTGTAATGTATTACTTGCTGTTAGTAACTCAGCTTATTGTAGAGTATAGTAAGTATACTGATGGTGCTATGCAATTTATACTTTAGTTTTTTATGTAGTTTATACTTTAGTTTTCTACGTGGTTGTTGAGTAACTGCAGCTACATATCATTAACATTCCTTTCCTTTGTTACTGCTAATCCCTGCACCCCCCCTTGGTGCTGTTGATCCTGCATAATGCATGGGCATAATATGACTTTGAAACCCCCCCGCCCACCTCCTACGCATTTTCCATGAATATGCTAAATTCCTCTTCATATGCACATTCTTTTGTTAAGGCGCTCTTCTTCCACCTCCAACGCAGCTTATATATAAGCTCCTAGCTTGGCAGTGTCTCATTCTTCACCTGAAGACGGCTGCTTGCGTTGTAGCCGAAACGTCGTGAGAATTATTTATTTTATTATGTTTTATTTTTATTATTTTATTACTTCCCTTCTACGTGACTTTACCGAAAGAACCAAGAAGATGAATCCCTGCAGTCACGAAAGCTTTAAATCGAAATTTACGATTAATCCGTTCCAGACTCCTACGAACTGTATATAAATATTGTTTTTTAAAGATTTTTAAGCACAAAAATAGTTAATTATGCCATAGAATTCACAGTTTAATAGTAAACTAAATGTAAAAACATTGAATACCACTGAGAAACCCTTGAACAACAGAAAAAAAAACTAACATTTCCACGTCAAGGTTTAGAATCGTTCAACAAGATTATTGTATCGTCTGCTACATCAGTCGGTCGATTCTGAGAGAGAGAATATTCGCATGAGAAATGCATGTTTCTATTGAAAGTAAATTAACAGTAATATTTGGGTACAGTATTGTTTTTGGAAGCATTCACCGTAATATCGTATGAAACGTTTACTTCACCGCATCATCGTATGAATGATGTGAGAAGAGATTAACGGGTTCTTATGTTAGCGATTTACGTACTCAGCGCTTTTACTCTCTAAATTACGGCTTGAATGAAATTTTACACAAAATTAATATCTTACTACGAATTTTATATGACAAAAGTTATATACATAACTGTTATGCTTTGTGCAATTCAACAAACAAAATGGCGAGGAAGGGGAAATCGGCCGCGGACGTGTTGATCGCCACCCGAGTATGTGTCGTTACCAGATTCAAAATTTTTGTGAATTTTTTGGTCGCAACCCGATTTAGTCGTGGTCAGAAGCGTTTGTGACCAGAGGTTCTACTGTACCTGGTGTAGCAGTGTGTAGTAAACATTTCCACTGGGGGAGACAAAGGTGGCCGGGCGTGGCGCTGGGCACCCACCCCCTCATGTGCCGTTCCGGCCTTCAAAGGTGCTTCTCGCTGCTACCAGCACTTGCCCCAGCAATGAGATGAGGATAATACGGACGGAAGCGGGGATTGTTGTCTTTGTACACAGTGCCGGCCTCCAAAGGCGCTGCCTCCACCACGACTCACCGCTGACAGACAGCATTTGCCCCAATGGGCCCGCTGAGGCTACACCGGCTGTAACCCCCCCCCCTCCTCCTTTGTCTTCGTCCAAAACCATGCGCAGATCCTGGGCATGCCGCCGAAAAAGATGGTGGACGACGCCCCAAACTGGACACTTTTCTTTGGTGAGTCGAGGAGCTCGGGCAGGCTGGCGCAAGCGACGTAACCCATTCCTTTTGTTAGGTGGGGGGGCAGTGAGGCTCTTATAGGGTTATTTTGTGGGGGGGGGGGGGGGGGGCTGGGGGGGGGGGCTCTGATTATCTCGGGGTGGGGGTGGGGTTTTGGGCTCTCAGTAGCAGTCGTTAGGAAGCATAGGTGGGTGGGTGAGTGAGCGGGTGGGTGGGTAGGTGAGTGGATGGGTGAGTGGGTGGGTGAGTGAGTAGCTGGGTGAGTGAGTGGTTGGGAAGGTGAGTAGGTAGGTGAGTGAGTGCGTGAGTGGGTGGGTGAGTGGTGGGTGGGTGAGTGGGTAGGTGGGTAAATGCGTATGTGGGTGAGTGAGTCGGTGTGAGGGTAGGTGGGTAAGTGGGCAGGTGAGTGGTTGGGTGGGTGTGTAGGGTTAGGTAGGTTCGTTGGTAATATGTAGGTGGTTTGGTGAGTGGGTGGATGGTAGATGGGTGGGTGAGTGGGTATGTAGGTGGATAGGTAGGTGGGTAGGTAAGTCGATGAGCAGGTATGTGGGCGACGTGTGGTTGGTGACTCTGCGTGCTTCTCTCTGCAGACTCTGGAGGGCCTCCCCAACAACCTGTCCAAGCAGTGGCCACCAGGAAGCCTCCCCCTGCACCGCGCGCTGCAGGGCCACCACCCTCAGCTGGTGGACTTCGTCAGCCGCTGCCTGCAGTACGAACCACACTCACCACTCGCTCACCCCCACTTATCCCCACTTATCCCCACACCACTCACCCCCACTCACTCATCCCACTCACCACCCCATACCTGTCAACACCTTATCAGTGCCCTAACTTACTACAGACCCAACTCAGACATTGTTGGTCACTCTGTGCCCCTTATAAATCTCAATGTTCATCCCGCAAAGTCCCATCACAAGGGACAAACACAAACAAATAGACATAAATTATTATTTTTACCCAGAATGGAAACGGCTGCACTCTGTATGGACCTGAAAACTCAATTTCCCTGTACAAAAAACAGAATAAACTGTACAGGTTGACAGCTTTGCCACTCACTCACTACCCACCACCACTCCCTCCCTCCACCATCTCCATCCCTCCCCTCTCCCCACTCTTCCCCCACCTCCCACCCTGTCAAATCATCTTACCATGCCCCTCTCACCCACGTGTGCGTCTCCCCCCCCACCCCTCCCCTCCCTCCCCGTGTGTCTCCCAACAGATGGGATCCGAATCTCCGGATGACGCCTGAGCAGGCGCTGGCTCACAGCTGGCTCCAAACCACCACCACCACCCAGGCCACCACCAGCAGGGCCACCCCACCACCAGCAGGGCCACCCCCACCACCAGCAGGGCCAACCCCATCGCCAGCGAGGCCACCCCCACCACCATCCGGGCCACCACCACCACCATCCAGGCCACCACCACCACTATCCTGGCCATCACCACCACCCGGGCCACCACCACACCAGCAAGGCCACCCCCACCACCGCCACCACCACTCCCATCATCATCTACATTCGGCCCATCAACTGGGCCACCCCCACTATCCGGGCCACCACCACCAGCTGGGCCGACACCACCAGCTGGGCCACCACCACCATCAGCAGGCGGCACCACTCCTGTGCAAGGCTCTGCGGCTGCTGAGCCACGGTGAGCTTCTCTCTGTGTACCTCGCCTGTACGCAGGAAGTCGTGGGTTCGATCCCGACCCTGAATAGATGTTAACTACCTCGCCTGGTACGCAGGAGGTCGCGGGTTCGAGCCTGATGAGATGTTAATTACCTCGCCTGGTACGCAGGTCGTGGGTTCGATCCTAATGAGATGTTAACTACCTCGCCTGGTATGCAGGAGGTCGCGGGTTCGATCCTGATGAGATGTTAACTACCTCGCCTGGTACGCAGGTCGTGGGTTCGATCCTGATGAGATGTTAACTACCTCGCCTGGTACGCAGGAGGTCGTGGTTTCGATCCCGACCCTGATGAAATGTTAACTACCTCGCCTGGTACGCAGGAGGTTGTGGGTTCGATCCTGATGAGATGTTAACCACCTCGCCTGGTACACAGGAGGTAGTGGGGTTCGATCCTGATGCCGATGTAACTACCTCGCCTGGTACACAGGAGGTCGTGGGCTCGATCCGGACCCTGCTGTATATTTGCAGTTTGCGTTTCTGTCCCCGTGGTGGTCACCGCGTGGATTCTTCTCAGGGTCCTGCAGGTTTTCCCCTCCACGTTTAGAATCGGCGTCACGCTCTTCGAGTTATTGACTGCCGCTATGAATGTCCATGCGATGAAGATGATGATGTTATCAGCCCACTTGATTCGGCGATCAGCTGAGATGGCCAAGTGGCTTCTGGTCTATGTGGGTCTATGGGTCTCTGTGGGTCTATGGGTCTCTGTGGTCTGTATGATGACGACGATGACGACGACGATGATGATGACGACGATGATGATGATGATGACGATGATGATGACGACGATGACGACGATGATGATGATGACGATGGCGATGACGACGACGATGACGATGTTGATGATGATGACGACGATGATGATGATGATGTGCTGCTGTGGTGCTGCTGCCTCTTTCTCCACAGAGCGGAGCCGGCGGAGAAGCTCCCATCGCCATCGTCGTCATCGTCGCTCACCCAGACCTTTGGAGAGAGGACGGACGTGGTGGAGTGGTGGAGACGCAGAAGGAGGATGACGACAACGAGGAGGAGGATAAAGAGGAGGAGGAAGAGGAGGAGGGGGAGAGGGAGCGAGGGGTCCTGGCGCGTGTGGGCAGGGCGCTCCGCTCACTCCGCTCGCTGCTCAGCCGCCTGCTGCTCTGTGGTGGGCGGCCCACGGCAGAGTAGCGGAGTGGACCCACACTCACCCACACTCACCACATCACCCCACACTCACCACACTCCCCACTCACACTCCCCACCCACACTCACCACCCACACTTCACCCACCCACCACTCACCACCCATACTCACCACCC
>NW_024704957.1:0-30677 GCF_018977255.1 Callorhinchus milii
TTTAACATTTTGTAAGAATGTGTCGGTGAGTTGTGAGTGGTTATAAATGTTGAAACATGCGAGTGAAAAATACATGGGTCAACTTGGGTGACAAACATTTCGTTTACTTGGAAAAAATAAAGTAGGGCATGTCTTTGAGATTTTGATGACACTGTCCTGTTTTTTTAGTTTGAATGGTTTTTAGACTTGAGCGAAAGTTTTGAGTCCGAAATATTTTTGCGGTTTTCCAGGAGACCAAAATGTCCTCCATCACGTCTCCAAACATCCAGTTCAAATGGGATCCGAAAACCCTCGAAATTCGCACCCTCTCGGTGGAAAAGACCTTGGAACCATTAGTGCAGCAGGTGAAGCTTGTTTGTTATTGCACACACAATACCATCCATGATAAGCAATTGATAATTAGATTGACTTATTATTTAACTCCAGTAATTACCCAGGTCACAAATAAGGGGCATAGAGCAAATGTGACATTTGTAATGACACTTTTCCATTCAAGATGCAGGTAACACCTCTTTGTCGTATCCTGTTCCATTAACATGAGCACTATCCAGAGTGAAGTGAATTATCACCATGTAACACTGATGCCTACTGGAAAGCGAGGAAATTATACAAGTGTCGTTTAGTTTACAAATCCATTTAAGTGTAGACGGTTTGTTTTGATTATTGTTCTAGTTATATATTTTTTCACGGAAAAAAAGACATCAACGCTGCATACTTTTGTGCTATCTTAATATATGAAATTCACTGTCTAGTCAATGTATACATTATTAAGCTAAAAATATCGTGTCAGTGTAAAGTGCTGTCACATCCACGATATGGAAATAGCTGCAGTATGTTTCCCATCGCTCACACATAAAGCCACTGAAAAATCTAGTCATGTCTGCAGGTTACGGTGATGTCATATGGACCCTGTGACACTGATAACGTAATGGACTGCACAATGTTCAATGCAGCCTTTGACGGTACGTTTCAATTTGTATTATTTTCTATTTAGCACTTGCATGTCCACGATTAAATGTATGTTTTAACATTCTTTAGGTGACTACTTTGGTGAATATCAACAGCAAGGGACCATCCAACAAGAAGAAAGGTCGCTCCAAGAAGGCCCATGTGCTCAGTGCTTCAGTGGAAAAGGCCACACAAAACTTTATTGACAAGGGAGACCAGATTGCCCGTGAAAGTGAATATCTCAAGGATGAACTTATGGATGCAGTTGATCAAGTCCGCACCCATGGTAAGGCTGTAGTTGTAATTCTTGTGACTCTTTAATGAACGATTTTGTGATAATTTAATATACCTATGGTACAGTGTGAATGGTGTTTCTTTGCAATCATTAAACATTTAAAATGTATGTAAACAAAATGTGAACGCGTATTACAGTATTAATGTAATATTTCCGTTTTATAATTGGAAAAGTTTATTTTTCTGGAAGCTTAGCTTCACCTGTGAAATGGACTCCTGTAAACATATGAGTAGCAAAAATGTTCATTGCCAAGTGTAAATGATTAATGTTACAAGCACTTATTGTTTTGCTCAGGATTGACAATTGCAAGCAAAACATTACATTACTAGATGGAAATTACCATTGGAAATAATTTGAAGTCAGTTTTTTTTTTAATGTTGCTGAAAACTACTTGGCAAATAAATTAATACACAATTATTGCATTTTCCAAAATGTATGAATTGGAAAAAAGGACCACCATTCTTGAATACGTTTTTCGGTGCTTGCATCTGCTTTGCTCAGGCGAGAGCATGCGTTCGGCAGCCGGGGAGTTTGCTGATGACCCGTGCTCGTCAATGAAACGTGGGGCGATGGTGCGCGCTGCTCGTGCCCTGCTCACGGCTGTGACTCGTCTGCTCATCCTCGCTGACATGGCCGACGTTATGAAGCTCCTGCGACACCTGCGCATCGTGCGTTCTTTGTACTCTTGTGAATGTTTCTGCCCTTGGTGAATTTGTAATGCATGTACACGTTTCTTTTCTCAAGTATAGAACATTTATGGGTATGAGTTCGGAGATAATGCGTGTATTTTGGTTTTACGAGAGGAGTGTTTCGTTTAGAAAATGTTTTTTGCTTTCATAGAGCTGAGATGGCTTCCCACCTTTTCACAAACGCTCTATACAACCCTTAAACTAACTTAAATACATGACTTACAAATATCATTGTCCGGATAGTTTTTTTACAATTTGGAAATGAATTTCAGTTCAGCAAACTCCCATCGTGATATGCATACATTTGTTAAACCATTCTATTTTGATGTAAGTTTGCACATCTGCATGCATATGTGCATTTGTATTTTTGCACAGTGGAATCCCCTTATGAAATAGATGCTCTGTAATTTGGCTGGTCCGCCAGCTTTTTTCTAATTACGAGAGTGACGTATTGCTTGTCTGCTGTTTGTCTCTGAGCTACGGTTTAAATTCCATTCCTATGAGGAAGGCTCGTTGCCCTGCTGTTGACGGTACTCAAATTGCTCTGAAAGAGGTGCAGTGCTTATTCCACTTGCGAGTTGGATATGAATCTGCGGCCTTTGCATGAGATGTGCACTCTTAACCACAGCACTTGGTACACTGTTGTGCAGTAATGCATGAACATTTGCTGTTGGCTGTAATGATCAGTAATTTAAAAGTGTCCTTCCTGCTGTATGTATTAGGTTGAAGAAACCCTGGAGAAAGTGCGCATGGCTGGAAGTCAACAGGAGCTTGCCAACACTTTTAAGAAATTTGGCCAGGAGATGGTGACTCTAAACCATCTGGCAGCCAGACGACAGCAGGTACGTAGGTGCTCTTGTTATCATGTAAGAAATATTGTGTTTATGCCCCAGAGTGTATATAAATATCCAACTACATATGAAGAATAGCTTGCAAATGAAACATCTAAGTAAGAAATTGTATTAAAACACTATTTTGGTAAATTTAAATACTATATATTTTTAAGTAACAGTTTACCACAAACCAGTGTGGTGCAGAGCTCAGGGTCTTGTTTACAAAGCTGACCCAGTGTTTGCAATTCCACATCCTTGTGGCTGGGGCAAGCTTAATCTATTGGAAAGCCCACCATTATTGACTTCCCAAAGTGAAACACGTTTGTCTATCCAACAGGAATTAAAGGGCTTATTTGACCCTATCAAGGGTTTAAACTCACAACCTTTAACTTGCAAGCCATTTGCTCTATCTGTTGTGCACCCTGACTGTTTATACATTATGCATATAATGAATGTTAATGTAATATGTACAATGTACTTTGGAGGTAATGCCATGTAATGTTATTAATGCTTGCATCATTGGGAAACCAGTCCTATAGATGGAATTAAAATTCCCCCTTCTCCCCAGCAATGGCGTGTGCGTTGCTAGGGGCAACCCCCGTCAGCTGTCTCACGCATGCGCAAATGTGTGCTTTGGCGCGCTCAGTGTATTAATATAATAAATTGTTAATTGAACTACTTTAAAGTTGACGGATGTGAAATCGGAATAGCGCTGGCTCACCACGGGGCTTATCGCGTGGTACCTGGGAACTTTTTTTATGTCAACCCCATGGTTCACGAGTCAAATCCTTCAAGTTTAGTTCACAGACACACAGACAAAAATGACTTATCGCAAAGATTTCAATAGAGATCCAAATCGTATTGAAGTTGTAAAATGTGAGAGCTTGCTTGTGAATTTCTAAGTATAAAGGGCAATGCGTGATAATTTCTACCGTGGAAGCATACACAATACATGCCATGCCATGCCATTAAATTAAATATTTTGATAAGTGGTTCTCAAAGTTAATAAAATTAAAGGAGGTGCATTTTGACAAGTGGACCAGTATTATTTTAGGCATTTAAAATTTCCCCTCCCACCCCCCAAGTCCACATAAATGCCAAAATGTGTTTCATGTTTGCACATTATTAGAAATAATAGTGGAGCAAGAAGTCTGATGAATTGTATAAAGCAGTGTTCAGGTTAACATACTCCAAAACAGGTACCAAAAGGGAATGTTTAACATGAATAATTAACGCAACTTATTCGTGGGCAAATTAGTTGTACGTGTTTTATTTCTCGTTGGTCTGTTTCATGCTGAAATAGACATACACTGGGCATAGGATAGGTACTATTTTGATTTATAAATATTTGGCAGATTAAAAAAGGATTTTTTTTTTACCATGAATGGCCTTGACTTTGTATGATTTCATGTTCAATATAGTTAGTACATTACGTGGGACTGCTACAACTAAAACAGAACCAGTTTGAATTAAAGCCCTACATTGCACATTTTTCTTTGAAACTTTACTTGAAGAAGAATAATCACGCAGTAGTATTTACGAGTGGATATTTTTTCATTCCTTTTATAGTAGTGACAAGCAACCAAGGACTGCTTAATTTAGCACTTTTTTGTATTTCGGTGCTGCCTTTGTCAAGCAGCAAAATGCTTCTAGGCTTGTAGCTTGCTCAGCAAAGGATAATGACTGCATTCATTGAGTTGACTCGTGCATTGACTTTGTACAGTGGTAAGTTGGGCCTTTTTATCTTTGCCTGTTTAATGGGAATGGATTTTGAAGTGATTTAAGCGCTTACAAAAAAAACAATGCATGGTGTTGTGTAGGACCTCAAGGACCCACGCCTGCGTGATGAGATGGCAGCAGCACGTGGGAGCCTGAAGAAGAATGCTACCATGCTGTACACGGCTTCACAGGCCTTCCTCAACCACCCAGATGTGGCGGCCACCAAGGCCAACAGAGACTACGTCTACAAACAGGTCCAGGAGGCCATTGCCAGCATCTCCAATGCTGCTCAGGCAACTTCCGTGCCCAGCCGCACGCAGGCCGCAGACAATGTAGGCGAGCTGGCTGCTGCCCTCAATGACTTTGATGTAAGTCAATTGTGTGCTTGTTTTGGTTTCACATTGAGGTATAGCATTTTGTACATAACCACTCGGAGGAAAGTATGTAATAATTAGAAATAGTTACTTGTCAGTAGTTTTACAAGATGCAGGGTGTACTTTGTTTTTTTATAACAACAAATTAAGTTTTAATGCTTGCGTGTGATGTTACATTGATAATTGTGTGTGCTACATTGAACATACAAAACAGTATTTGCGTTAATATCTGAAATTACGTAAAAGGAGTGAACCTGCTATTAATGGGAATTGTATTATCAATTATATATTGCAGTTATAGTTGTCCATATTAATCTGTAGATAGGTATTTTTATAACTTTAAAACTGACATTAAAGCACTTTTACATGCTATAAAATTGCAAGTGACTGACGGTGGCCTTATTCTACTTTGCTGGCTTGGGCATCACTTAGAACACGTCCCTAAAAAATGTTAATCTAAATGTAATTTCTATTGGCACCCCGGAGAACCCACAGATATCATTTTTCATCACCGCAATGAAATAGAAAAAAAAATCTCCCTTTGCAGTATCCAAAATGAACATTTATGGTTTTCGGATGATTGCGAATGTAGAAATATTTAGTCGACTTGGTTGAAAAAAGTTCACTGGACCAAACCCCTATTTGCTATTTGAAATTATGCTTTTGGATTTAAAGTAGAGATTTTTAACAAAGTTTGAGGTCCCTATCTGTATAAACAAGATTACCAGAATTAACACTGCGGCCGATGTCAAAAATATACATCTCATACAAGACCCCACCTTCGACCCCTCCCCCGTTTCAACCTTCCATCGTTTCAACCTTCCACGTGCCAATGGTCGACCAGCGACAGAATTGGGACCGGGCATGGCCGATGCGGCCACCCGATGCAAAGATTCGGCGGTCTGCGAGTGCGGCCCCCAATCCAAACGATCGACCACATAAACAGCGGATGTCTTCATTCCTTTAAAGAGGAAGGGACGAGATCCCCTCTGCGTCTGAACAGACAATTGAGTGGATAACAAATCTAAAATTGCATCTTTAATCTGCTGCTATGAATCCATACGAAAGAAGAAGACCAGAATTCATGTCGCTTTGGTGCGAAAGATCAGCGAATATATAAAATTAGGAAAAAGCTACTCGGTGATACCTACTGTGTGGCACTGTTTTCACAAATGATGCATTAAGTTGTACTGATAAAAATTATGGACTGTGCTGCCACCTGCTGTTATTGACGAATGTGTTATTTTGGAAATTAATGTACAAGCATCCTTGGTGTGCACGGACATAAAAATATGGCAAACATCACAGGATGGCTGCCCGAGACATTTTAGGTTGTGTTCATAAAATGTTATTTGCCTTCCATTGAATTTATCATACGTAAAGTTTTTTTTTTAATGAAAGCAGTAATACCATAATTTTGGCATAAATTTGCATTGTTATGAGTGAAATTGGCTGTAGAAAAGTAATTGTGCAAGTCTTAGTTTTACAATGACAAACTTGATATTCTCAGTTAATATCGGTCTTATGTTGCATTTATTTATTGGTACCGTTTAAGATTTGTTCTGGTATTGATAATGATAGTTTGTACAAATGTATTTATTTTGCAAGGGGTTACACTGACATTAGCAGGGGGAAGGGGGTAGTAGTATACAGCTGTATATCGATAATGCAACTCCCTGGCCAGATTTTACTTGTGTATTGTCAAAAATATTACAAAGGACAATTTGTGGTGTATTTTTGCGTCATCTACTCTTAGATTGAAAATAGAAATTATTTGCAATCCAAGTGTGATCTTCCGGGTCAGCCGGAAGGACACTCTTGGATTACGACTGACTGCGAAAACCTACGTACAAAGGACATTTTTGGTGTTTTCAGATGCTTAGCGGAGCATAGAACTGAAAAATACAGTGCATTCTCATAATACCCCAGTTGACATGACGAATGCTTGGCTTGCACTTGTCTGATACATTCATAAACAACGTATTGATTTAATCTGATGTATTTAAGCAAACTTGGAGACCTGTTCAGATTAAGATCGCTTGGCTTAGGAAACATGGGTTTCTATTGGCTAAATTAAGTACTTGTTTTCTGGTGAGCTCGTTCCCAATCGGCTTCATCAGAAAATAAATGTGTACCTTGCAGACCAAGATTGTGCTGGATCCCAAAACCTACAATGAGGCCCGTATGCGTCCATCGTTGGAGGAGCGTCTGGAGAGCATCATCAGTGGAGCAGCTCTGATGGCAGACTCCTCCTGCACTCGGGATGATCGACGCGAAAGAATTGTGGCCGAGTGCAACTCTGTGCGTCAGGCCTGCAGGACTTCTGACCGAGTACATGAACAATGTAAGTAGACGTGTGCTCGTGCCAAACTTCAAAAGTGCACCATGGAAGTCTGTGATGAACCTGGTCTTTCATGGTTAAAATTATGCTTGGAGAATATAATGTTCGTGTAACGGAAGCTCGCTTCCTATTTTAAAGGTTTTGCATGAACATTTTACTCTTGGGCATTGAAATGGTTTGTCTCTTACCAAACAAAGCAGGAGAGTCTTCAGCTTATCCAATATTTAAAAAATATAAAAGGTTATCAAGTTTAAGCATTGAGAATAATGCCCTTTAGCCCCTTTGCAGTTTTGTGAAATACCATAACCTGCTTATAATGCTTATTGGCGTGTAATGTTTATGGATATGAAACATTTGTAAGTACATTGTACTTTGTACTGCACAAATATGTATCTTGAAATTTTAAGTTAATGTGATTTGGCTTACAGTTGCACTGCTTTAAAGTTAATTGCAATATGGTTCAGTAAATGTGCTGAAGACACTAGTTTTTGAAAGTGCAAGTTTCTTATGACCCTTATTTATTGCAAAAATTGCACTGCCGACTTAAAATGGTGAAGCCGTGAAAGATTTAATCTGATGGAAAGGCCACGTGCCCGTAGCCGCATTGGTATACTAAAATGAATTATGAACTGAGTAGGGGAAGGCTTCTGGCTGAAAATGCAAGCACCTTGCAGCGCTTAAAAGCCATTACCATAAAATCCCTTGCAGAGGCTCATATGGTCACTTCCGACAGCTCTCAATAAATGGCGAGATGGCGATCGAGATGGGCGAGTGGATTTTTCATTATGTGATTGTGTTCCTTGATATGGGCCCAGCGTTATTACTTTCCTGCACAGTAGGCTGTTCCCATGTGGATTTTTTGATTGTGACCTGCATAAATGAGGCTTCTCATTCATGTTTTTTTTACCTTCCCCTCGCCTTTTATTCGTGGTGGTTTACAAGTACAAAGAGACACGTTCAAATTAGTTGTTAAATATACATTATTTTCTATAATAATTAATCTTCATATTTTATAAAACATATGCTAATACTATACCAGTTTTAATAATTTTAATTTGCTTTACTGGGCTGAACATCTAAATTCAATGGTGTTGTGTGGTTGTAGGTTTGACAGTAATTTGACATTTCAATGGGAATCTGCTTAATGGTTGAAGTTATAAAATGTAATTTAGCATTGCTTTCATTAACAATGGAGCATTTGACCAAATGTATTGTTCCTATTGTCATAAAATCATGAACTACTTGGGTGCATGAATCATGTTAACGTGTCTATTTTGGCATTTAACTGTATTTTCAAATATATTTTGAATCAATTTAGTTTGGCAGACACTAAACCTATTACATGTGTCTTGAAAAATGCAAAGTGTTTCTTGGAATATTTTTGTATCATTTTATATCATCTACATTAACATAGACAATTCATGCCTCCATTGTTTTGCGTTCAATATTTAACAAGTAATAAATAAATAAGAATTCAAACTTATTCCCTGATCAAATCTAATAAGTGTTTCAAATAAAGCACTAGGTTAGGCTTTTGAGCCTGTTAAATTAAATGTATGGTGACAGTTTGATTGCAAACTGCTGTGTAGCAATCAAAATGAATTGAAAATTTAACCCCCACTGACGAGGTACAGATGAATTGCTTGTCTATCCTATTGCTAATTTAAGCTGTCTTCATATTGCCTTTTAACATTCTATTAAGGACAGTGCAGTTCTGCATATTTTAGTGCTGATCTTTAATGGAGTTTAGTGGCATTGCAAGTCATGTTAGTATTCTTTATGGAGTGCTCTTGTAAGCTTGGGTGTCATTACGAACTATAGCGGGTACTTTTGATATTTTGATGCTTTGGACGGTAATGTTCACTTTTGTCATTTCTCTTTGCTGTCGAAACAACAATTGGTGACATAATTAATGTTTCTCGGGGAAATGAAAACAATGGATTTTAGCTTAAGGACAATTTCTTGTTAAATTGTCTCATGTCTAATTCATGGTCGGTGATCAAAGTATGCACTGCACTGAATTTAGCAACTGAAGTTGGATTTCCATCCATGGTAAAAATTTGTGATAAGCGATAGGCGAACCAGTCCCCATCACCAATCTGCACTGACCAGCATGGTGAAGAATGGTCAAACAACTCCCTCAATCAAGTGTGAGAATGCTTTCTCTTGCATAACAGAAAGTGCTGCACATATAAAAAAACAGTACCGTTGGCAAAGAACGAGAATGTATCTGATACTTTTATCTTCAGCTTTTCAGATACGTAATAATGGCATTCTTTTGAATTCTCATGCAATTATATTTGTTGAATGTCTTAAATAAAAAAAAAGTCTGACACACTTCTTTTTACCAAATAAAAAGCAATTTCATTGGTGTGCAGTATAATGAGCCCTTAGCTTGTTTCTCAGGTAATTGTAATACCAAAATCATCCAAATATTTTATTTCCCTCGCTTATCCCGTGGGTTTGGTGTTTGGGGAGAGCTACATTATTATTTGTTTTGAGCGAAAAGGCATTACACGGTGTGATTAACATTGCATTTAGAAGTGGCACCTTGGGTGCTGTGCATGCTAACCTGACTTCGCTTGGAGATTCGGTCAAAAGTTAACATTAATAGGCATGAAAATAACCAACTTTTTAAAAATCTAACGAACATAGTTGTTAATGACATTAATGATTAACCTCCCCAGTGTTTGCAAAGTACCATGAAATGAAAAAGTGTTTTGCTTGTATTTCCTCTCATCACGTAATTATTTCTCAACACATGTTAATTTGTCATTCTTGATCAACAATTAAGGTTTATATATTGCTGTAAACCTTAATTAAATTTAATTAGACGCTGGTTTAGAGCCAGCGTTGGTACAATTTTCACAGCACTGTACTGAAATGACCAGGTGCATGGAATTATTGGTTGACTTGAATGTGCATTGGCCGTTAGGCAAGTAATTGCCAACTTTACAGAAGCAAAGTATTTATCATGTCTTGGTGTAATCAGCTTTCGAGCACTGCCTGTATTCGGGCACGATGATAAATCCATGGAAGGAAATTTCACGCTTGAGATGACAACGGTCACACTCAGCTGCAAACGAGGCTGTGTTGCCAGGTTATACAGTGATAAATAAGGTACAGAATCCACCAAAGGGTTTGCATGGTACTCTGTAAATTTGAAGATTGATGTGGCTTGATCAGTGTTCATTTTTAAGTCTCGTGCTGCTTAAAAGCATTCCACATTTGTAGTATTAAAATGTATATTACTAGCTTGTTTGCCCGTCCTAGGATGGAAGCTGTAATATTTATGAAAAAATTGAGCAGAGAGTAATTGTATCTTGGGTAAATTTAATGGTAGTGAATCTTGCACCAAAGTATGTCATAAAACACCTTCATGTCACTAGCACTATATAACTGACCTTCAATTTGTTCGAATTCCCTGCTCTGATACTTTATTCTCTTCTGCTTTCGATCGCTGGGGTTTAAATAAATTGGAATTCAATACAATATCTGGAAAATAACCGAGAAATTTATTTTACCATAATGTAGAAGCAGAAATGAGACTTACCTTTTGTCTCAAGTGCTGAAGAAATAAAGACACCAAATCCACTTTGTTGCTGCGTAGAATTATTTATTAGATTAGCTTTCAATAAAGAAACGTCAAACTTAAAGCAAATTTGCGAAATAAAAATTCCACTCGACCTGCGTGAGTGTAAAATCCACCCGCTCATGATTATTAATGATGTGGGAGGGGGTGCGGCATGTGGAAGTGACGTCACGTACGTTACACACAAACAGACATTCTTGGCTCATTATCGTAGTAATTTGCTCTCCAGTGAGTAAATAGAAACAAGACCGACCTTCACAATGAGTGGTGTAGTTTGCCTTTTTTCCACTTCAACATTGTTTTTTTTAATTATCCTTAACATATTTGTTTGATTGGTTTAAAAACGAATTAAACTGTGAAACTTCCCTGTTTACGCGGAAAGATACGAATTGCTTAAATACCATTTCTATTTGTAATACCTTGCCACCTTGCAGATCTTTTACCAAACGTTGGCACCAAGAGCATATTTTGTTTACATTGTATGGAGTAATTAAAATGTACGCATTCAATGCATAACACCACTTATGGTTATGAAATCAACCAGTGCTCTGCATATGTTGTGTTAAACTGGAAGGTGCAACAGACAGAAATTGATTCTTAGCATTCAGTGACTAATTTTTGGCCAGCTAATCAAACTGGCCAGAAAAATGCATCACAGCATTGTTCCAAAATAACAGATCCTTGAATGTTAACCTTTAAGCTTAACTTGGGTTCATTTTTAGTTTTTAGATCAAGTCTAGTTGGTATAATGGAGTGGATTTTTAGCATGTGGTATGGAACTTTATTAACCTAGATTTTTTTTTTGCATTGGTGATACACTAATGAGAAGTAAATATGTATAATTGGAACTATTTCTCTGGATTTGGAAAAGCACATGTCATAAAAGTTTAGTTCCATCTGCATTTCTAGTTGGCGATTTGATAATTACACAATCTCCTTATGCATGATCGATAGTGAGCTGATTGAAATGCCATTGCTGGCCTCCTTGCAAAATTGCTTCGGTGTCTATATTCCACTTGCACCAGGATTTATAGTGCACAAGTTGGAATGTTAGCAGAATGCATGTAATTAAAATGAAACCAATTTTAGCCCAACCTTTATGTTCATGCTTTTAGCAAGCAAAACTCAATTTCGGAGGGCATTTCGACACATTCTATGACAATGAGATGTATTCAAATTAATGTGGATCGTTTGGTATAGTTTTAGCTCTGGTTATGCTAATTATAAAAAAAAAAATTGTTGAGCGTGTGCTCAAAAGTTTTATGCTTGTATAGACAAGTGGTGGCATGCATATAAGTTATTTTTTTTAATGTCATATTGCTGATAATACCTATCTAGAATTGTTGTGCTTGGCGTTCAAAATGGAATAGAATACGAGTTGACATTTTCAAAGTAATGCATGACAATGTGCTGATATGTAAACATTTATAATTCCCTGCCTCTAGAATATGCATACGAGTGTTAAAGCTACGTATATTTATGAAGGGAATTCGTTTATTGGGCATGTTAATTATCACATTATGGGTGTTATCACAAAGGATATAGTTTTGCCAGTTAAGGTGTCTTACATCTCTCACGGGCATAGTGAATGGCCCTCAAAATATTAAAACATAATTTAAAATGTTCTTGGTATCTAGAAGAGTGTTATCTTCCAGCCATATACTATGAATAAATTAATGTCTTGCACTTCGTTTTCAATGGATTTACAGAGGTGTTGTGTTTTAAATGGTTAAAATAAAAAAAATGTTGGGATACTGCCATGGTGTAATAGTGAGCACACTGGACTTGCAATCCAGAGGTTTAGATCATCAGATCTCGATTGGTGGGGTAAAGTGTGGGTGCTCCCATGTCTTCCATGGCCTCCAGCCAGCATGAGTAGGCCAAAATATCCTCCAGAGGGTGGTGTCTAGAGCTCCCTTGAGGAGAAGCGCTTAAACCACAAGTCGCACAAGAAAGCGATGGCAGGACTACTGCACCTTTAACTGTTTACCTATTATGTTAATCATATTTTAACAAACATTTGAGGTGGTGACTTTAGTGGAAAATATAAATGGTCTTGGTTTCAATATCGCTCTTACATCACTGGCTACAGATTATATTCTGTTGTCATCTGAATTGTGTAAACCTACACTTTAAAAACTGCAAAAGCAACAAATAGGGAATTGACATGACCTTAATATTTTTTTCAGGCTGGTCGCAAAGAGCCCACTGATGTGCTCAATGTGGCAATTGACAGAATGTGCCAGAAGACACGAGATCTTCGCAGACAGGTGAGAACTTTACCCTTCGAGTGATACTGTGAGGAAGTGTTTAAGCTTGCAAAGCAGTTTCCTTTTTCTCTTTCTAGTGAAATGTACATTGTTGTTTGAATATGTATAATGTTCTTTACTGCATTGCAACTATATATGCAGATTTACATCTAGATACGCCTAATTAAATACGTGCAGCGGTACTACAATTTGACCGAAAAATTGAGTTATTTTCCTCCCATTATTGTATTTAAAACTTAATATTTCGTGCAACAATTAGCTTGGAAATTAATGTTCTTTGAATTTGCATTATATAGCTAGTTATGTTAAGATACTGTAGGTATTAATGCGCTCAAAGCAATTTCCTGTCTTGTTAGGAGATTATTACATGTACGATAAATAAACTGTAGCAAGTAAAATTTTCCTTGGAATGTTGCATTTACCAAGGTGTGTGTGTTAAGTGGAGCATGTCTATTTTTAACACATTGAAGGGCAGCTTGATGGATGCCCAAGTTCATTTTTAATGCACTTTACATATACACACATCCACATTTCGGAATGCTCCTCGTAAAAGAATACACGATTATCTTCCAGTGACTGCTCGCTATTTAGAACAGCTTTACATTGTGAGTAGTGTATTAAGTATTAATATGGTACACATGAATTTGATTTGGTTTTCAGTGGATTTTAATGGCATTGTGGTTTTAATTGTGTTTTTGTCATGCAAAACATTCTTATTCCTGAGCAGGCTGTGCCAGCTCTTATAAATCTCCCTTTGTATATGTTTGCTTAATTAATATTTAATTGTCCATTTCCTTGGTTGCTTTGTGGGTTGTCGCGTTGAAAATATTTTTTTAGGATTTAGCAGCTGAAAGCACAGATTTTATAATTACGAAGATTTGACCATTGTTAGAAAATTTATTGAGTGTTAGTAGAGCTCACTGCTTGTGCAATGCAAATATTGTTCTGATTCTGGAGCATTGTAGGGTGACCATTATTTTAGTACGAAAACGTTTGCACATGTAAATAAAATGTTAACTTCATTTGTATTTTTAAGATATTTTATTTTTGTGTAATTGCAATATTTTGCAAATGTAAAATTGTCATGAAGGGAAGAAAATAACTTTTCAGAGCTTCAAAGTGTTGCTTTAACATTTCCTTGGCTCGTGTGTTTCTTAGCTGCGTAAAGCTGTGATGGACCACATTTCTGATTCCTTCCTGGAGACCACTGTGCCCCTTCTTGTGCTGATTGAGGCAGCCAAAAAGGGCAATGAAAAAGAAGTGAAGGAGTATGCCCAAGTTTTCCGTGAGCATGCCAACAAACTGGTGGAGGTGAGCGGTCTTTTTACCTATTGTGTGCAAGTTCCTCACCTTGAATAACCTCCAAGAAAAGAGCTATGACTTGGTGAGATGGATACTGATTGTCAAGAAAATCAGAACGTAGGCTCTGAAATACGATTGTACGTGAGTGTTTGTTCATCACGTTTTTTTTACACAAAGCATCGAAAGCCATACTGGAAACGGATTCCTTTCGATTGGAAATTATTAACACGATAATTGTTTATTTATTCTATTTGCAAATACTTGAAATACAATTCAAATTTGTTTCCGTGAAAAATGTACATTTTCTCAAAAAATATCTACATATGGCCGAGTTGATGTGGGTTTGTAACCAAATTAACTGGAATATGCCTGATTCTGTCAAAAATAAAGCTTTGCAGGGTTGAGATTGGATAGTGCTTGAAAGGGTGACCACCATGCACAAAAGCTTGTTATGGGGCTTTCATGGCCAAAAGGTGGCATCATTGGGCAGTGCAGCAAAATCCATTTGTTGTCCTGTACTTTTGTGCTCCCTTGTCTTTGCTCTCCACCTTGCCAAACGCAATGGCCGGTCTGGTGAAGTATGGTCAAATAATATCCACAACTCACACGATGTGGTGTGGCCCTCATCCAGCAGTGGATTGACAACAGGGCTGTGCATATGTGCATTTATATGCATGATGCCACACAATTCTTGTTGGAATGTAAGCATTCAAGCACTTAGGCTGGTAAATAGTGCCGACATGTCCTTGCATTCTGGCAAGCAGCCAACTTGATTGCAAATCACAAATATTGCTTGGTGTAAACATTTGCCCAAGCAACACACATAGCTTTTGATGCTTTGTGTTTTTTCATAATGTTAATTAATTTGGGGCACTTATGAAAGGTTATGGAACGAATCCCACTGAAATTAATCACATGCTTTCTGAACATTAAAACATCAGTTTATAATGTTCAAAGATTACCATTAATTTAGATTACAAACTTTATTTCATTGAAGAAATGCAGTAGGTTCTGTTTTGTTATAGTCCAAAAACCTTTCTTTAGATAATGAGTCCTATGATTGTGTGCATATTTAAATATCCTGACATTTCCCCATTTGTCACTTTTTATTCATTAAATAATGTAATGTAATGGCAGCTGCTTTAATTAACAGAAATGTCTTCATAAGGTTTTCTTTTTAATATTTAAAGAGTACAAGAATAAAAGTACCATAACTCATTAAAGGGGGAGTCTGACAAGTGACACATTGACCAGTGTTATTCTAAATGTTAATATAATAATGTTCTGAAAATAAGTGCTTCGAATGATGCTTGCCTTGAAGAGAGAGAAAGAATACATGGATAAGAAAGTGCATAAGGTTAAATACATAATCCAAACTTTAAAAAAGCAAGTGGATTTGGGCAGGACATGTCACTCCAAGGGGATAGTGGCAAACGGTAAAGATTAATAAATGAGTGGCAGCCATGGGATTAAAAGCATCTGAGAGATGTCTTCACGGGAGATGGAGCAATGAAAGCAGCTCTCGTGTAGTTGCTAGGTGATTACATTTTAGAATCGTGAGATGACAGCAGTTTTGGAAGGCCTTGATTCTGCAGTTGGATTGAAATGTTTAACAACAGGAAGCATATGAAGAAAAAAAATTTCATTAAAATGTGGAATGTTACATTACCTCCTTTGATTACATTTCATGTATGCTTATTGAATGGTTTGCAAAATATATAGAACCGTGCTGTACTTGAACGTTTTGTTATACGTGTGTGCATAATTTTAAATTCATTCTTGCAGGTGGCCAATCTCGCCTGCTCCCTGTCCAGCAATGAGGAAGGTGTGAAACTTGTCCGCATGGCAGCACAGCAAATCGAGACATTGTGCCCTCAGGTTAGAATGTGTGTGTGTTGGATTGCATATAATGCCTACTTAATTTCCACGTTAACATTAACCCATTCATGCCACGATAAATGTCTCAATTTAAGAAGAAAAATCCGTGAAACGTTTGCTTTATTATAACATGTGCTTGAATGCTTTCAGCGCCCAACTGTTTAACCCGTTGTCAAATATTGCCGACTCCAATTATCCAGGTCATTAATGCCGCACTGACGCTGGCTGCCAAGCCCAATAGCAAGATAGCTCAAGATAACATGGATGTGTTTAAGGAGACTTGGGAAAACCAAGTTCGACTCCTCACCGAAGCGGTAGATGACATTACCAGCATTGATGACTTCTTGGCAGTCTCTGGTAAGCTGCTGTTTTTATTTTGACAAACCTATTTATGTATATTGTTAGACTTGTGTTCTTCTGTCAAGGACTTGCAAAATTAACCTTTAATTTCATACCGTCATTTATTTATTTTACTCATAATAAAAATAACCTAACACTTAAAATATTTACAACGTTATTTTGTGTGGGATCTCAAAACGAGCCATTTTATAAATAGATAAATTAACCTAATTAAGGCTATAAACATAGACCATGGTGACATAGAGGTAATGGATTGCTGTGACCTCAATACTTCATGAATAAGACCAATAAAATTACCCTGAAAGGCAAGGGGCAAACCATTAATCACGTACACAAAATAGCTATTTAGGTCCACCCCAGAAGTCAGCTGTGCACATATACAACTTAAATATGTATTGGATAAATATGCAGATTTTAGTTTTTTTATCTGTATTGTACTTGTACATGTTTTGATATCACATGATATGTGTATTTCATTGAAAAGCCCAGTGATCTGTGAGCTTCATTGCAGATGAAGGTCTCATTCATTTAAGGTGTACATGGGATAACCCTTTTTAATCTTAAGATCAGCAGGTACTTTGCAGCTTCCAAATTTATAATTACAAACCGATGCTTTGCAAATTGCATTCATATGATTGAATAAAGTATTCTATCCAGAGTGTGACACTGGCTATTTATAGCCAACTTCAAATGTATAATTGCTTCGTTACTTCCCGAGTTATTTTTTCTTTTATCTCAAACAGTTGGAATGCATGGTATCTTTTATGGAGTAGATGCGCAATGTTATGGATGGTTGTATACTACTGGATGCAGTTTATCTTGCTTTGAAGTATTTGTAATTCCAATAAGGGATGGATTAAATAACGTGTGGATTATCTGTTACAGTGACAGTCACGTCATTGCGTTTACCAGCGGATTCTGCGGGATGGTCCACTGCCTACATTATTTTGTTGTTGACATTTTCTCCGCTTGTCTTTTTTCAGAGAACCACATCCTAGAGGATGTGAATAAATGCGTGATGGCACTGCAGGAGGGCGATGTGGATGCCTTGGATCGCACAGCTGGCGCCATTCGTGGCCGCGCTGCACGCGTGGTTCATGTGGTCAATGGAGAAATGGAAAATTACGAACCGGGTATCTACACGGAGAAGGTGCTCGAGAGCACCACCATGTTGGCCGACAGCGGTGAGTGCTGTGGATAATCTAAAAGAACAAAGACATTGCAGATATGCCAACAACTCCATTGTGAAAAACCTGATTGTTAAAATACTGTATATGAATAGTGTTCAATTATGCGTTTGCTGTCGATGGCCTATTACTTTTTGACGTGGTTCAGTGTTTATAATGAATGATACATCTTTATTTAATTTGAAGCCTTTTGTTAATTCAATGCTGGCTGTTGCATTGGTCATAGTTAGCGTTTGATCATACTTCACCACTCTAGACTGTTGGTGAAGGGCAGGGGTGGCCCATGACATTTTCAGATATTCACTTCTGATGTTAACCGTGGCTTGGAATTGATCTCAAATAATTTGGTTCATAGCATAGTGGGCAAACCACTTTACATTTTACAGGTCATACTACTTTTGGGCATATATTTTTGACAATAATTAATATCAAGTACAATATAAACCACAGTATCACAGATTTTTTTGAAAATATCCCATTAAAGTTACATAGCATTCATGTTTGTTTGGTTTGTGAGGCGAGTCATTTTCTTTAAATGGCTGTTATTTATAATTAGTCTGTACTTTTACTTCAGTGGATTGCTGCCATTCTTTATTGACAAACATGTTCACAAATAACCATCATTCCTTTTCCCAGTGATGCCAAGATTTGCAGAGCAAGTGGAAAATGCAATAGATGCTTTGAGTTCAAACCCTTCAAGGCCCGTGGATGAAAATGAGTTCATCGATGCTTCTCGTCTGGTGTATGATGGAATACGTGATATCAGGAAGGCTGTGCTTATGATCAGGGTACGAAGTCATGCTTATATGGATTCATTGTTCTTTTATATTTAATATCTTCATGGATTTTTTTTACTTTGCATGTAATCGTAGCTAAAGCGTTTTCTGTACATGCCGTATCCTTGAAATCGTCGATTAACTTATTGCCATTTTTTTTATTGACAGACTCCTGATGAGCTGGATGACTCTGACATGGAGGATGAAACGGAAGTCCGCAGCTATACGAGCGTGAAGACTGAGAATGATCAGATCATTGAAGGGAGTGCTCGGGTAAATTGTTCACTTAAAAAAGAATATAAATTACAATTCCAACGTTGCTTCATACGGCCTGCATGAAAGTGATGCTTTTGCCAATGAATATGATAGACCATGCACAGCAGTAAACTTGTCTAGAACTCCATTTTATTGTTACCACGCAAAGAAGTTTGCTAATTTGTATTGCTCTTGAGTTTTTGTTGCATTATAGGGAAGAGCTGTGTCCACACTTACGTGGAGTGTGATCAGTAAAGTGATGGAAAGCTCTTGTCATTGCCCTCGGACATAAAAGGTCAACCTGGTGCATTTTTAACTAGATGTCAGTCGATTGCTGCAGCAACTGCGCAAGGTCTTTTTACTGATGAATAATGCTGGCATGCATCATGACAGTCTATTCACAGAAGTGTCCTCCATGTCAAAAGAGCTATTGTTTATTAACCGTGCCTCCCGGCAACCTGTTCAACAGCAGATTATGTAAAGTATGATGGGTCCATGACAAAATAGTAATGGTAATGGTTTCACCATTAACATTTGATCTCTTTAAGATTACTTGTGTATTAATAGGTATTAGAATATTTCCATATTAATGTAGTACTTTATTATGAGTTTTACCTTTTACAGTTTGTAGTTTAAATTGAGTGGGGTGGTTATTATTATTTTAAAATGTATTATCATGATGCATGTTTTTTCTTTCCCCTGCCATTACCATCCCTCATGGTCCTGTGATGCCACAATCTATCTCCTCGTACATAAATTGCTCTAATTTCACCACATGCAACACAGTGGTCGTTTCACCAGGATATGTTTGCTCCTGTGGTTACCATTATGATACCAGCTTTGTCCATTGGATCAATCGTCTCTTCTTTTTAGCAGTCAATTTGATTTGTCTGATTGGCATTTGTTCTCTGATGTATGTGCTTGAATTTCTTGTTTTCACCGAAATGTTTACAAGGTAAATTTTGACTTAACTTTCGTGACTGCAGGAATTCATATTCTTGGTTCTTTTTTCTCCACCTGATGAAGACCGCTTGTGTTGCGATTGAAACGTCATGGGTTTTTTGCTTTTATTTTAAATTCATTAAAAATTTTACTTTATTTTATTTTATATCTACGTGACTTACACCTGTTTTGATACATGTAATGCCAGGTTCTCATTATAGGCTTTTGGTTTCAATGGGCTACTGTCTAATGTTTTCAGCCAATATAAAATGTACACGATTGTTGTTGGTGAAACTGACGAAACACGTGTTTTGGTAGTGCTTTATGTGATTGTCTCGTTTGGTGTAGATATTTAGGCACCTTTGGCTTTTTATTAAGCTCAAGTGTAAACTGTGTGCTGCAATCTCTTCGACTTGTCAGGCCCTCATGGCTCAGCTGCCCCAAGAGGAGAAGGCCAAGATTGCTGAGCAAGTGGAACGCTTCCAGGAGGAGAAGAGCAAGCTGGATGCCGAGGTGGCCAAGTGGGACGACAGTGGCAATGACATAATTGTCCTCTCGAAGCAGATGTGTATGATCATGATGGAAATGACCGACTTCACCAGGTATTGTAGCCCTGCTGCATGTGATTTGGATTTTTTTTACTTGTTTGTCTTATGTCTGTTGCAAGTGCTTTTGTAAAAACGCATCATGCTGTGAAATAAATTGGATATTATGCTAGCATGTAACTTTAATGTAGGTTTTTGGTAACTTTAGTTTCAAACATTCTCTTGTTTTAAAAACTGATAAATGTAATACTTGCAAATGCTTCGTCTGTCAAGATACGTGGTGTTAATTGAGCAACACATTTAGTATTTTTAACAGTAATTCGGGGAAACAATTTGAGGATAATTATCATCAAAGCTGTAATAACGAGTTTTGCACCTCTGAAGTAAATTTCATAATTCATTACCATTAATACCTCTTAAAATGTTATGTCGTGTAACCTCTTTCTCACCCAATTGTTTTACATCTCTGTTGCAGAGGCAAAGGGCCACTGAAGAATACATCCAATGTCATTAATGCTGCCAAAAAGATTGCAGACTTGGGCTCTAAGATGGACAAACTTGCCGTGTTATTGCTGACCAGGTAATTGCAGATCCTGAGACTCTAAAGTGCATATGGTTGGTTGTTTCTGAATGCATGTATGTGTGCATGTCATAAAAAAATAGAAAAGCATTGTATGTTGAATTCAATTAATGGTGCCTGTTGAAATTGTGTTTTCTTTCCTGGACAGTGTCCAGATTCAGCTTCAAAGCAGGATCTGCTGGCCTACTTGCAGCGCATTGCCCTGTATTGCCACCAGCTGAATATCTGCAGCAAAGTAAAAGCTGAAGTTCAAAACATCAGTGGAGAAGTTGTTGTTTCTGGGGTAAGACTCATAACTTACTGGCATATATAAAATGTTTGAAAAATCTGTGCAGATATTTCTTTGTCTGCTATGGGCATAACATGATTCATGCCCGATGGCAATTTGAGAAGTAATTATTTGATTAAGGCATCTGTAATGTCTTATTTTTACCATCTCATTTCTTCTTTGTTCTGCATGTAAAGTTTTGTTTTACTTATTAACCTAAATGTAACAGCATACTATTTGCACAATTTGCAAGAATTGTAAATGATCAGTTCTCATATGCATGTTTTGATGTATTTATCTTATTGGTTTAAGAAATAATTTTATTTGAACAAAGGCATCTTAACATTCTTAGTCGGCAGTATACGTCCTTGAGGCTTTTGTGCATTTATTTTCATCAGAACTCATTACATGTTTGTGTATTCCTCTTTAGCTGGACAGCGCAACATCTCTGATTCAGGCAGCCAAGAACCTGATGAACGCTGTTGTACTGACTGTCAAGGCCTCCTACGTGGCATCCAGCAAGTTCCATAAGGTGCAGCATACCAACATCAACTCGCCGGTTGTGTCCTGGAAGATGAAAGCGCCGAGAAGAAGCCGCTGGTTAAGCGCGAGCGAGGTGATGACGTCAGCTCGCACGTCCGTCGGGGCTCGCAGAAGAAGCATATCTCACCAGTCCAAGCCTCAGTGAATTTAAGGGAAGAGAAACGTACTAGTGTGGCAGCAGCCTGGAAAGTTTTCTCCCCTGTTTGAATGACTTGGCTGTGTGTGTAGGCTAGGTTGTTAGCAAACTTGTACATACAAGTTTTTTTTTGTTCGCAAACTTGTGCGTACAAGTTCAGTTCAAGATGATTTTCATGGCTTCTAAAACATTGTCTCATGTGGGATTAAATCATTTTTAGTGGCTTGACATGTTGAAGCTATTCATTTTACCAAGTTAAATTGAAATTATTTTACTCGGTGGTTTAATAAACGGTTACTATTGTTTATCATTGCAAACATCTTTTCTACTTTAGTTTTGGTTTAGATTGGGTCACCTTAACCTAAATGTGTCTTGTATATTGTATGTGTTTTTTTTTAAGTGGGTGAATTTTATTGGTACCCATGGCACGAGTCATTTTACTACATTAGCTTTGAAAATGTCACAATTCAGAAATGTTCGTGTTAATGGCCATTTTAACCCAATACCTACATTTTATACATCCAGATTAATTTATATTCTATGATTTACCTTTTTAGTAATATATAATATGCCAAATTTTGAAAATTGTTAGTTCTTTAGGTACCAATAAAATATTGCCTGGATGGTTTGCAGTAAAGTTTCTACTCATTCCTATACTAACAAAAGTTAAAGTGAGTACATAAAAGAATGACATTTCCAGGCATCTTAATTTCTTTGGCAGTGCTCTCTCGGTTATTTCATATTGCTCAAAATAGATTGGTTTAATGTGGTTCATTAATGTCCAGGTAATGACTACGCTTGGTATGAGTTACAAATCTGTTATGAATGGCTAATGCTAGTATGTTTTCATATGGATAAAATGCACATAGCATCCAGTGCAAAGGGATTTTTTTGTGCAAATAGATTTTGAAGTATTCAGTCTGGCCGATTTGAACACTGCATAAAACATATAAGGTGAATGCCCTTTAATGTCAATGAATGCAAAGTAAAACAAATCAAAGCACAGTGTTTAACCATTCGGTCTGTGATGCATTTAATGTTTAGTTATAAAATCGGCTCAAATCTAACAATATATCAATAGTTAGAATTCCTTGAAGTTTTATACTAATACACTTCAAGTACATCAAGTGAAGGTTGGTTGAATACTGTAGTTTAATTTTTTGAAGTTTTTGGTTTAGGTTTCATTAACAGTTCTTTTAACAGTATAATTGTGTTTGTCAACCTATCAACATAGTAACGTTTAGGTTTTGAACTTTTTCTAATTATTTGGTGCATTTTTCTGATTAAATTCATTTTCATTTTATACTGTATGCAAATAGCTGCCAATAGATACAAATAGTTATACTGGAAAATAGGAGTTCATTCATATTTTGTAACTGGTATTTTAAAGTCTAACAAAGGAAGTTATGTGGTATTTATGCAATCCTAAAATATAATCTTCATCTACCGACTGTGCTTTAAAAGAAAAAGAAAAAAAACCTTACAATTTCTTATTTTCCACATAGATATAAAAGAACTACAGTAACTAAGTATAGTGAAATGTCTTGTAATTATTATGGTGCATGGTTATAGTGGTAGAGTTGCAGTGAGCAGGTGAACTGTTGTGTTTTTTATTCAGCATTAGTGTTTTTGATTTATTTTGCTTTTTTAAGTGCATGTTCTGTAGTGTTAGAAATGTCTTATTTTACCTTACTGCTCTGTAATGAATAATAATCACCAATAAAGTTTTAAGATGGGCTAAACGATGTATTTTTAGCACGTAGAATTGTCACTTACCTGCAATGGCCATTGGCATCATGCTATACGTGTCATGACATTTCAGACAAAAGCACATGTAGCCAAACAATTTACGATGGTTAGTGCACAATGTACCAGGTGACAAGTTCAGTTCACAGCCACGGCGTGCGTCAGTGGTGAGTGAAATATGAACCATTCCTGCCCTACATCTCGCTAACCAATACTGACTCGCGTGGTGAATTATGGCAAACGATGCCACATGTTATAGAGACCTTAAGCAATGGACTGGCCATGGTGAAAGTAAAATTGTGTAAGGGTTAATTCTATACATCCGCTAATTTGAATCAACTTGGTCTCCAGTGTTTTAGGGGCAAGATGGATTGGCATGCATTAACACGAAAGGCTTGGTGATATTTGATCTGTCATTAAGTAGAGTATGGAGAAATGCTCAACTGATATGGAAAACGAGTAGACTTCATTGTTTACAGTATATGTTTATTACGTTGCTATTTTAACACTGGGTTCCATTCGCTGCTGATATGCATGTTCGATTCGCCATTTGAACTCTTCCTCGGACCCATTCCAGAATATTTGAACTGGAAATAGTTTTAAGCAACCACCAAATCGTTTCCCCCAGATCCTTAACCTTAAAATTAAGTTGAGTGCTGGGGTTTTCCTCCGTAGGTTTCATGTTAAACTCCATATTGGCAATTTAGTTGGTGGGATTATTTTATTTTAGCACAAATTGCAGCGGTGTTGGGAAGTGAGAGGTTATTTCCAGGCGTGACAAAACGTTGCCTCGGCTCAGTGAGTCATCCTGTTTGGGGTTTCATTAGTGCAGCACGGTCTTGGCACCATATCCATGGTGATACAAAAAAGCTGAATGGCTTCACCATGAGGCAAGTGTTCCATGGACACCTGCCACTGCTTTTCCCCTGCCTTAGACCGTAGAAACAGGTCCTGCGGGGTGGGCTGGTAGGAACGAATAACCAAAGAATATAAACATAATGTATTATTACACTTGTTTAGCCAGGAAAGCCTCACTGAGTCTAAAGGTTTTTGTAGGGTCCTGCCAAGTGTTTGCAGTAGGGGGCGATGTTGCTACACCTAATCGGACATCGGACGGACGATATAATCTATTGTAGGCTGGTTCACTTCGTTCCTACCAGTATTAACCATTCCAATTTCACGAGCGGTTGCCCAACACACGTGTCAAAAGAACAACAGTGAAGTTAACTGGTGGCTGATTGGGAGTGCATAATGGCCTGTTGGTGAAAGGTCACTGGCCACAGAGGACTGAGGTCCTGGTCACACGAATGCGTATAACGTCCTCGTGTGTAAATCGAAGGAGTTGGTGGCACTGAAGGTGTTCACAATGGTATTTGGAATTCATATTCGTTGGGTTTTCCGGTAAAGTCACGTAGATAGGTTCAAAGAAAATAACCAAAACTACGACGTTTCGTTTTTGTTTTAGGGGTTAGCCTTTAGAGGCTATAACCCTCTTTTCCTGATGACGACCGCTTGTGTTGCGATCGAAACGTAGTTTTTTGTTATTCTCTTTAACCTATCTACGTGGTATTCTTAGGTTTTTCGGTAAAGTCACGTAGGTAAAACATTAAAATTAAAAGTTAAATAAAATAAAAATATTTTATTTTAATTAAAAGTAAAATAAATAAAATATTTTCATGTTATTTTACTTTAAATTTTTATGTTTTACCTACGTGACTTTAATTAAAAATAAAATAAAAATATTTTAATTTTAATGTTTTACCTACGTGACTTTACCGAAAAAACCTAAGAATATGAATCCTTGCAGTCACGAAAGCTTCAAATCTAGAACTATTTACGTGGCTTTACGAAAGACCCAAAGAATATGGATTCCTGCAGTCACGAAAGCTTTAAGTCAAGGTATTTGGAATCTCAGAACCTAGTCCCGACAAAGGGCTTTGGTTTTCCGGGGACTTATGGGAGATGAGTCTGAGAGTGCATCCACTGAGGATCTGGAAATTCAAACCCTTGGCAGCAAGCACCCCATTTGCTCATGCTTGTCTGCAGAGCCTAATAACAATCCACCAGGCACAGATCAATGTGCCAGGGAAAATGGTGTGGACGTCAATTTTGGGTGGATTTCATGCCAGTATGAGAGAACTGCTTAGAGTTTTTCATCCAGCAATGGATTGGTTATCCCTGATGATGAGACTGGTATCACACCTGCAACCCAAGGCATATTCCCTTCAATCGATTCCAGATTCGCCTCGTCCACACGCAGGAAGAACACTGGCTTGCGTAAGTTAACTTGACAGACGCTTTCCTGCATGTGCGCATTAGGGATGGTCACGGGCATGTCCCTGCATATCGCAGTTAGGGATCTTCAGCGATTGGCATTCAAGCTCTTGTCACGTGTGCTCAAGTTTTGGTGGCGTGAGAAGCGAGCTTCAGGAGGTGGAAGGTCTGCACCTGTCCGCGCTTTGACAACCTTGGCAGAGTGGTGTCTCAATCCATATTGTCCCAGATGGAGGTTTTTTTTGGGCGGTTTTGTCTCCGTTTCTACATACGGAAGCATGAGCAGACGGGGTACGTATTGCCAAGGGATTTGCACTCCATGGAAGATTGGTCGCAAAACAGTGGGAAAATATAAACTTCCTCGAGCCCAGGTTGATCAAATATCTCTGACAGCCAGGTGGCTTACAGGTCCAAGTGCTGAGCTAACAAAAGTTCCTGGGTTTAAAAGCAGAAAGTTGCTTTGTGGTTACAGCAGATTTTCAAGTGTAATGAGTTGACATTCTATGACTGGCCACCAATTACCGTGCACACAAAATATCACGTTCAATTTGGTTCTCTTAATTTAGTTTGGAGAAGTAAAAATATTGACTTATGTGTGATGCCATTACTTTCTACCAAGGTGAATGGGAAACATGCTACCTCTACTTTGTGGCCAAGAGGTCTCTTGAAGGGCTTTCAGATGTAGCTCTGGGATAACATACATTTACGTGAGTCGCTATCTAACACGTTGCATTGCTCTGCAAATATGCAATTTGGATAAAAGCAAATGTGGGTATCCAGGTTTAGGGATCGATAGACTGAGGAGGTAGCATTTATACAATGAACGGCTGTGTGGCTTGTCTTGTGATTTTGAGGCTTAAACATTGCTAGGACTGTCTGTGGCGATTTGTAAAGGTATCCAGTACCAGTGCTGTCAGATGTGCTTCTGCGGCCGTCTGGAACGCTCTTCTGATATTCGGAAGTCACTTGAGCTATGCACTTTAAAATCTTGTTTAAAAACTCATTTCTTATTAACTGCTTTTTCATGTTTAGTTTTCCTTCCCCGCACCTCCCGATTATCACGGTTGGCTACTTACTGTGCGAAAGAAGTTCAACTGCATACATACTGCAGCAATGGCTTGTGTGCTGAGCTGCAAGGGCGGGGGTGTTTATTGAGGCAATGTCATATGAACTCTGTTGACGCCAGGTTTGGCAGCGTGGTTTTGTCAGCCAGCTTAGCAATCCTAAGTCAGGCCCTTTTGTTTTGGGGGCACTTACGGATTCAAGGCTGTTCATCTTCTTGGTTCTTTCGGTAAAGTCAGTAGAAGGAATAATAAAAAAAAAAAAAAAAAAAAAAAAAAAAAAAAAAAAAAAAAAAAAAAAAAAAAAAAAAAAAAAATGAAATAAGAGGAATAATAAAATAATAAAAATAAAACAATAAAATAACGTCTCGGCCACAACGTAAGCAGCCGTCCTCAGGTGAGGACGGCTGCTTGCGTTGTGGCTGAAAACGTCGTGAGAATTATTTTATTATGTTTTATTTTTATTATTTTATTATTTCCCTTCTACATGACGTTACCGAAAGAACAAGAAGATGAATCCCTGCAGTCACGAAAGCTTTAAATCGAAAGATTCAAGGCTGGTTCAGGAATATGATCACAAGGTGAGTCTGAAAAGCAGTGGCGGATCTAGAAATGTTTTAGGAGGCGGGGGGGGGGACACAAAATGTCAAACTTTTAAATGGGTTGCTACATTTATTGACGTAAAAAGTCACGGACATTTTTTTCGTGAATAATTAATATCAAAGTGTGTGTGTGGCCAAGAGGGACAACCCGGTCGGCTGCCATGGGTTTCGTTACTGCCTAAAACTGCATCGATTGTTGTTATCTGAATGTCAGCAAAGGGCACGATAAACATTTAGGGATTGTATTCAAAATGCAGGTACCTGTAATATTAACATAATTTCTGTAACGTCTTTCTGATATACATCACGGAAAGTGTGATTGCGTTTACGTATACTGTGGTGTTTCTAGAACTGTTTTAATAGTTGTAAAAAAAATGTGTTTAATGCAATACCATTAGACCCATTAATCAGTCTGTGGAAGTCTGGTGACACTCCATTATATGGAGAGGTAGAGAATACAGTACTCAATTATTGATACTGTATATTAATATCGTAATGCTGTTTTCTAGTGTAGAGAGATAGATGACTTGATTACAAGATTAAATGTAGGTTAGTGAATAATGTTTTTTTCCCCCATGCACATTTCTAGCTCCGGTAAAAGGTGAGGTAAGTATGTTTAAATTACATTTCGATCCAGGCAGTCACAAACTTCAGTAGTATTCACTCCATCTATCTGGCCTTTCTATGTGCTATGAAAGATGGGTGATTACAACAAAAAACTTCCCTATTAAATACAAGCATATGCTTGTTTTCCTTCTAAGGCAGTCTTATTGACAAATGTGTTCGGTAAGTAAGACAAAATTCCCCCATGCAATCAAGGCACGTGATTCGTGGTGATTGATCTCAATTCTGGAAAGAGCAGGTAAACATGCATAAGGTGATCATAATAACTTTGATGGTGCACTTTCGTGTCGGCTGTGATGTTTAGGGCTTGAGCTCAGCAAGTGTTAACAAAAAACGATGACCTTGCATGAATACGTTCTATTGATGTTCAAATACGCATGACAATGTTTCAATTTACTCACTTAATATTGAAACGTTATGGAATTACACTTTAAATATGACTGGTGGAGGATAGGCAACAAACAAAAATGTCCACGTTCCGTGTTTTTGAACTTTCGAAGCCACGTAAATTGGTATGAATAGAGAAACCATTAAACCGAGATTTTGCAGTCGCAAAAGCAATTTGCTTTCAATTAAACGAAGATATATTAATTCACACAGAGTATTGAGCAAATAGTGTGTGCTCTGTTTAATAAAAAGGGATGATTCGTTTCGCATATTGAATCAGGGGACACATACTCCGGGCACTGACCCATATAATACGGAGATTAATAGGGGTGTGTGACTTACATTCATATAATTCGTGAAAGACGAGTGGCAGTGCGCTGCTTTCAGTGATGTCATAATAATCATCACGAGTTTAAACTCCAAAACGCACATTCACTCTTAATTGTGTTACGGTGGGCACGAAACAAAGCTAAACATTCGAACCTCATTTGGCAGAAGAAAAAATATGATAATTGGTTTTATACCTTTTATCTGGCAACAAAACTGACCTTTTTTACAAGGAGTCATGTTTGCATAGACCACAATACCTGCAGTCATAATGCAAACAAAAAACATAACTCTGATAATGTATGCACCTGTCCTTGAAGTTGATTGGTCCACACCCGAGACAGCTTTCCTTAGAGCCTAGTCTCACATGGTGTTGGACCAGATGACGCCAAAAGGTGCACAACTCAAAGACAATGCACCATCAGAGTATGAGAGCTTGGGTAAGCATTTACACCATTGGAACCTCATTTGCCAGTAAAAAATATGATAATTGGTTTTTTACCCTTCTATCTGGCAACAAAACTTTTTTTTTACTGGCAAATGAGGTTCCAATGGTGTAAATGCTTACCCCGAGCTCTCATACTCTGATGGTGCATTGTCTTTGAGTTGTGCGCCTTTTGGCGTCATCTGGTCCAACACCATGTGAGACGAGGCTCTAAGGAAAGCTGTCTCAGGTGTGGACCAATCAACTTCAAGGACAGTGCATACATTATCAGAGTTATGTTTTTTGTTTGCATTATGACTGCAGGTATTGTGGTCTATGCAAACATGACTCCTTGTAAAAAAGGTGTCAGTTTTGTTGCCAGATAAAAGGGTAAAAAAACAATTATCAAAGCTAAACATTGTTTACACATTGACATACACATTTTTGTCATCCCGCTGCTGTTGCATGTGCATCGTACAAATCGGGAGTGGACGCATCGACGCTGTATCCGTCGCTGCAAGTAAAGAAAGCTATAGATGTGTAACGTACTTACTCTGCGGATGGGTTACTTGACCTAGACGGGAAGGCTATTTAATGGGCTTCTGTGAAAAAGATCTTGGTAGCTCATTGGATTCCTCCAGTATAAATATTCTGATTGTGTTACGTTGCAAAATTCGAAGTTTACGTCGATAGCATACTCGGAATAACTCTGTTGTACGTTATTTCGTTTTGTCCACTGGTCATTTTCAAACGTCAGTTCTGCCAAACAAAACAAAACATTGATGTTTTGTACAAGATCGTAACGACACAAATTCGAATACTGCATTGTACTATAACCCATTGCAACGATTTAGTACAACTGCACAACACACAACGGAAATTCAACTTCTCTGATGGGTTAAGGGGCTTGGATGAAGACACATCACTGTACGTAATGGATGATGGCAGGTGCCTTGGCACGAATAGAGTGGGAATCCGGAGGGAGGGGACGCGCCCCAAGAGGACATCCACGTCAGAATCAGAATATTTATTTATATACTTGGAGGAATCCCATGAGCTATGAAGCTCTTTTTGCACAGATGCTCAGTAGGGACGGCATCAGAACGTTCCAACTGACACACACGATAGGCTGCAAAGAACAGTATAGCAAAGGTAAACAAATCGTTTAAATATACAAATTAAAGTCAACTATGTTTTTTTTTCTTCTTGGTTCTTTCGGTAAAGTCACGTAGAAGGGAAATAATAAAATAATAAAAATTAAACATAATAAAATACAATGCTCACGACGTTTCGGCCACAACGCAAGCAGCCATCCTCAGGTGAAGAACAGGTCTGTCGGAAAGACGGCGTCACCTGAGGACGGCTGCAAGAACAGGGCTGTCTTTCCGACAGCCCTGTT
>NW_024704957.1:30707-96010 GCF_018977255.1 Callorhinchus milii
TAAGCCTCACAACACTATTACCCTAGCCGAGCGATTCTTGGACAAGTCCAGGTGGATCCGACTTTCCCTATAGGGCCGCGAAGGACCATTCGACCTACTGCCCACATCTCTGGGGGCCCCGAAGTAAACTGGAGGTAATTAGCTTCCCTGTTCACACGACGGTGCCTCTACTAGTTGAGAAGCTCAAGTTAACTGAGCGCCGATGGCCTTAAGTCGAACCCGACAGAGAATGCATAGCACTTTAAAAAGCAAGGACCGCTTGTATCTATAGAAGTGTAATACGGGGAAAGGAGAACCATATTCTATCTACGACTTACCCTGGAGCATGACTGGCAGCGTAAGGGTACGATTCGTTAGGTTGAGATGGGCCGGCGGTTCATTTCGCTTTGACATCCCCCTTTTATCACCGTGTAACGCATGTTGAGACCATCCACACGGGCTGACGACCGGATTACACGAGGGCTCTACCTGCCTTACTTATAAAGTTAGGTATGCCCACACCGAGAGGGCAGAATTAGCGCCGCTGATGGTCTTGGCCCAGCTTGATAGAACCGCCTACGTTAAGTTGGGGGCGGAATCATTATTTGACCATCTGGTATGCGAGCACTGCTTGTGCACCCAGGTCGGCGAATCCGGTACAAGCCGCCCAAGTAACTGTGATCAGGATTGCTAGGTGGGGCTTGGTTTTTCTTCCGGAATTGAATAACGATTCGCATCCGACTGTTCGATCATACTCTTATTGAGGCATGACAGCGTAAAGTTATCAATAGGGCTACCGCATTCTCACGCCCTCGCCACGCCACGAAGCCAGGGACCTGCTGACCTAGTGCGGCCCAATCATTGCTAATTCCAAAGAGACTTGCATGAAAACCCAAATTGCTCGTTATCAGCGTAATAACACTTATATCCTTGTCAACCGAGTTCGATGCCGCATGAGCGGCGAAGAACAAAACGGCTACGATCTATTGTTCTGACACTTGGGGTTGGACCTCTGAAATGCGTTAGGGAGCTTGGGCACCGGGCTATGTTTACACTGTATTGTGTCGCTTAATCTCGAATCTACTGGTAGGTGGAACTATTCATGCGGCTCCACGGAAGTGAGTGATACATGCGACAGCCGTGCCACAGTCATGGCCTTGTCAGAAGGATATGCGAACCCGCGAGTTTCGTTATGTATTGCTGAATCGAGGCGAGCGGGGAATGAATTTTCAAACTCCTCCATGACCTGGTGTAGGCGAACAGTAATCCACGGGCCTGAATAGAAAGTGGTGAGAGATCCAATCAATATGAGATCAACAGCAGCACAGGATACCACCGCCCGCACGTCGGGACAAGAATAGGCGCCAACCTGGATGGGGCTGACTACTTGTTTTATAAATTCCGAGGAGGCATAAGACTTGTCCGTTGTAATCTCTTTGCCCTTGGGAGTATCCCTGCGTCGCGCGAGTGTGTCAAACTAATCGATCATAGTAATTGAAATCGCATCTATCTTCGTGGCTTGGTAAGTCCGAGGCGATCCTCGTACGAGCAAAGAGCTGTGCTTCATTTTTGTCGGCTCTTAAGCATACTTTCATACCTTATACGAGCACAACATGGCGCCACCAAGGGGGTGGTCGCCAAATAGTTCCAAGGCGCGGGTTGATGGGGGGCCATGCGCGAGTATATATGATCTTATGTGTTTTTTTCGAGCGCTGCGAACTCGCGGTATCGTGGCACCAATAGTCAGACTCAATAAGTTACTAGAGTGCTTGCTACTGTTCTGGCCGTGGTGGGTATAGCCCAACTGGCAGTCTTAAAGCGTCCCACTCCTTGCGGGCAAAGATGCCACACACATCCACGCCACCTTGGTGGACGTAAAGAGTTCCTCGTCGTGCAGGTATCATTTGGTCGGAACAGGTTCGAACAGCCGGTAGACTGTGCATGCAACACATCGATCTTCCAGATACTAAGTCAACGTCGTATCTCATATGACACCACATCTTCAGGTCCTGTAATCGGTTAGCGAGGACGAACGCCAGCTCTAGCATAGCGGGCCATGTCTATGTGTCCGCGCTAGATAATTAAGAGCTTTAGTCTAAACAAGATGGAGTCCGGCTCGCTTTGTAGGTATAGCAGTCCTCGCCGGTGCACTACGCGTCTAGATGGACCGTGTCGTTGCTCTTCTGTAGCAATATCCAGACTAAAAGTACAGCAACTAAGGGAGGGCCTACCTGTTTACCAGGAGAATTTTACCGGAATATTCTGGATGTCAAGGCCTCTCGTTAACCATGACGCCAATAACAGCGGCCCTAATATGCACCGAAACATCTACTGAACATGTTTGCTTTTGAGTAGTTGTCCAACCTTTGCACGCTTAATTAATCGGTAGGAGAGACGCACGCGACTAGTAGTGCTGGTATTGAAATGCAGTCGCTAGATAATTCACTGCAATACTTTTACAGTATTTCCAGAGGATACTATGCGGAGTATGTGGCCTTATGTGTGCTGGAAGCGGGTGGGTATCTAGCTAATTTAGTATCCTCTTCAAGATAAAAGGGGACGAAGGGATACACCCCTAATTAGACATATAGTAGCGTTTCGCAGATGACTAACTGACACTACTCCCCTAGACGGGAACGGCCAGAAGTCTGCTGAGAAATGGGACCGCGAAGGAGCACAGCCCTTGCATTAATCTCTGGGTAGGTAGAGCGATGTCTAAGCTCCCTTAGGACCTGATCAACCTGCGAGAAGGAGGAGTTGTGTCTCTCGAATTACTAAAATGAAATGCCCGGTAAGACCTTCCGCAATCGGGAGTTCTCTGTTTGGGCAGAAGTGCTCCCGGTCTATGTAGCACGAGTGTTCGAGGCTTGACAAACTAGTCATGCATCCATGCACTCTTCTCCAACGGAAAGCGTAATCTCACAGGCCTCTCGAACGGTTCAGTATCCGTCAATAGAGCCCGCTAGAAGTAACTGCTGCCGCTCAGAGGAACCCCGCTGCGTTAGGCGTGACCCTTGAGTGGCTCGCCCGCGGGTATATGACCTCCACTGGGACTGAACCCGGTTTTTAACAGCACTTTTACAGCGCTTCCCGTCTGTCACCCCCACTTCCGCGAATAGATCGTTGTCAACCCACTTAATTCTTCACCGTGAGGGTTCCCCGGTCAAGGGGCCCGAAGCGCGCGGTTACGGCAGACAGACGCTGAATAACGTGCAGGCTGTTGTCACCGCAAGTTAAACCACTAATCGATAGGCCTACTCTGCTAGGGTGAGTAGATACTCGCAGTTGCTGCTCTGGGTTTATACGCAGAAACGAAGTCGTCTTACCCAATCCTGCCTGGGTATGCTTCGTTGAAAATCACATGTCATTTTCTTCGTTTGTTCTCGGATTGGACACCCCGATTTAGTGGGGATGACGCTTAAAGCGAAACATACAGATAGCAAGTGAGGTTGCCATACTTCCCCTTGATACAGGAGATCCAATGGTTGCGGAATGCAAGTTAACTAATGACACGCGAAATACTCTATGGCCCGAATCAAAGATCAACCCATCTGTGATGTGAGCTATACTAGTTAATAAGTTTAGTATACTGATGGGAGTCTCTGTATTCTGTTTCACTCCAGCCAATAATCCCTTCGAGGAGTATGTTGCGCCGGCAGCGCCTATCCCATAACTAGGTATCGAGCCCCGAACAGGAAGCGGACTACACTTGGGGCCAGTTGATCTGTAGACCGCAGCAGTGATAAACCAGACTGTAATCCCGGCCCGCCACATTGGGCCGACGAACCACATGTTGAAGGGCGACCACGAGTGATCTAAAGCTGTTACCTCGAGCCGTTGTTACCCATGCTTGACCTATCTGAAAAGTGCGTATAAGGACCCCCAAGGGCCTAGTCCTGGGTTATTATTGACCAGACAAACCACTAGCCTAGTGAGCAACAGCCTTCGTATTCCCATTGTACCCTACTTTGCCGATATAGCAGGACCTGGATCCGTAAAGTACACGTTCTAAAACCGTGATGCCCATTACATCTGATAAGGTGTTAACTTAATAACTGGGCTTCGCTTGTTCAACGAATCTCGACTGAGCAGCTCACTACTGTAGTCGAGTATGTACGAGCTAACTATTTTTGCTGTAGCGTTTGAACCCACCGGTTTCCGTGGAGAATCCGCTTCCTAAATATAGCGGCAGATAAAAAGAAGCTAGTTCAAAGCCAAATGCGGCACAGTTGGATGTGCGTATAGTCGAACGGGCGTGGCCGTTGGTTCGCGGCGGGGCGTCGGGTACCTGCGAGTCCATGCACCGTCTTCGCGGCCAGAATTGCGGTTATCTTAGCAGGTAGTAGTAGTTGGACGATTAGTTGGTACGCGCCAAGGTACAGGGAAGTGAGGGGATGAGTCCAAATGTTGAATGGAAATCACAATCGATGTGATTCGAAACCGCCAGGCTCGACGTTGTAACCACCTGATCGGACCTTTTTAACAAGAAGTTAGACAGAGTTGAAGTGACCGACCACTGCTCATACAATGGAACGTCGGCAGCATGCATCACAAAAGAGAGCATCAAAAATAAATTGTCGGCTTAGGGATACCCCCTGGTGTACCGAAGCCTTGCGCGCCAGGGCCGTATACAATGAGAAAGACTCCAACATGTATTAGGAGTCGTCTAGCGGACTACTGCTTCCCAGAGGAACCGCACAGTCGCCACCCAACCATGATTCCGACGCAACGTGCGGCCGTGCGTCTGCTTCGCAAGTTGTGTTCTTCTAGGCGGGTTCAGTTTCGCCGACTCTCATTTTCAGGTATATCGGAAAATATTGGGACTGCACAATAGGAAGAGATGCTCCTGAGGCTATTTATCTGAAGCCCGCGATTGGATAATGACCCGTGTGTAAGCTCGAGGAACCTGTCCGTCTCAGGTACATAACTCTATTAAACTGCAGCCGCTCACACGTGGCCTCTGACTTGACGAGCAATGCAGCAGAGTTCCGACGATGGTTGAGGTCTCGAGTTAAAGCCGTGCTAACAGTGTCTGCGAGGCTCTCGGCGGGACGCATATGTGCTAATCCTTAAGACGATAGATGAGTTGACTAACTATCATTATCTACGGGCTGCGCACCCGAGAGAAACAGGTGCTGAGGCTAAATCCCCGTAACCTTGACGCGTATGGTGATTTTTGACTGTAGCGACTCATGGTCCTGTGCAGCGTGACGTCCTTGAAATAACAAATCACTTGTGAAAGTCAATCTGCGACGTTCGAGCCTTGACCACACGGTACATAAAATCCAACGCGATGTACGTGATATATATATTTGATAATATTCCATTATAACGTAAACGGATGTATAGATACCGGGTTTTTATTAAGATATTCTTGTCTCATCTAATTTGCCGATGCGCATTCGTTAAAACCCCAACCAAGCGGACTCATTTGCAGTAACCACGTCCTGCAACATCACAGCTTAATCTGCAGAGCCCTAACCTACTTTTGTATCCGGATTGCGGTATCAGATGGAACATTAATTAATTCCCCCAAATCCCACAAGTGACGCGTTGCGGCTAGCACTTCCTCGTGAGTTCGCAAATCTCCGGAGTGGATGGATTCTCAGAAGTGAAGGCGAGAACTGGGTCCGGTCCTTAATTTATCGCCACTGGAGACAAGGCGTATCGGTGGTAGGACGTGTTCTACTAACGAGAGAACCTACTCAGCGTCGATATAGATGGTTATCATCAGCCAGACAGAAGCAGAACTCCATGAAGGTTCTCACTGGCACCACGGGCTAATTGGCCACGATCGACTGCTACGCTCGCCACCCCGAGTTTCGCCACTAGCTTCACCGTGATTCCTGCGGGACGTAGGTGAATCTCTTCTTATACTGCGGATGGCCTATACAAAGATGGCCGAATAAAATATAACACGAGTACCAATGGCCGTGTGTTTCCCAGAACCAGATTCCGGATAGCTTACCCGCAACTCCAACAGTGATGGCTACCAGATGTTAGCCACGGGTACTAGACCAAGAACTGTTCTTCACCGGATGAGTCCGTTAGTTACGCGTAATGTTTAATACTGGACAAGCTGTAATCAGGCCTCGCTAGCATCCGCCTCATAAGAGTCTAGATGTTTAAAAGCCTTGGGTCGTCTCTCTACAGTATGGTGCTGAACTCCACGCCGAGAGCCAAGTTTACTCAACAGGCCAACTGATTGTCTACCACCATGTGCTTCATACCCCGCCCAGTATCTGGTAGGCCCGGGATGACACAACGTAGGAACGTATCTAGCACGAGTGGAGATGGGAACTAATCGTCCTTTTCTGCATCTTATTACCTACGAAAGTAGCTGCGACTCGTCACCGTCTACGGGCGGCGCAAGGTTCTCTGAGTGAGTGCTTTACCAAGTAAAGCAAGAGCATCACCGGCAATCGTGACTACCATATAAATAAGCAATCACACGGGTTTTGATACTGCGACGCCTCTTTAATATCCACTATTATGTGTCAAAGCGCTTGTTTCTGCTTATGTGTAGTTTGTTACTGCTTTGTGTGCTTATAAACTTGAATCGGTTAATCCTTTTCAGCCGCACTCAATGGTCCTAGATATTTCGGACGATAGTTGCTATACGGCGTTCCCGTAGCTGGTCAGGATATTGTCTTGACCAGAAACAATCTCGAGCTACGGCCCTCTATGGTGAAAGGTGCCTAGACGAGAAGAATTTTTGCTGGGCGAACCAATCATTATCACGTAGTGTGAACGTTGAACTTCGCGGAGATTGGAGGGGCTGAAACGTACGCAGTTATTAGTTAGCCCCTTAAAACGTCACACTCACAAATCGTCCTTTAAGTGTTGTAAAATCCAGCACCACAACCCACATCTGTTAGCACGGCCACTCCAACCAACCCATGCCGGCCCGTCACGCGCGTACGTCGTACACTCCTATTTCGCACTAGCTGTCTGCATTCATGTACGGCTAGTAATGAGCAGGCGTGGGACTGAATGGGGACACAGCGTTGATTCCGAGCGAAAACTATGATTGCCCGTTATACGGGGTGTAGTACCCTTGGAATGTTGTGCACTATGTTAGTCAGTTTACGGGTTCGCAGACTCATGCGTGTCCCTGGGTACCCTGCGAAGAGACCCACTGAGGTCACTCATGTTACGCCAATATATGTTGATGTCAGTCATGTGCACAGCTTCCTGACCGTCGCACATACGCTCCGTATATCTAGCAGCGAAATAATCTCAAATGGAGCAGGCTCAACAGCTCTGAAGGTTAGGCGCACGATCAATGGCGTACGACAAGTAGAACGCGGCGGCACCCCGTCTGCCGACCCAGTCTCTAATATGAGCTTCCGATACTGATGATCATCCAGCTGGCAATCACAGTACGGTGCACACGTAGGCCACAACGCTATTCCAAGAAAAGCGCGTGGCCAATCCTCACACGAGCATGGGCAATGAGATGGATCTATAGCGAGCGGTAACTCCTTCGCAGCTTGAGGTGCAACCGGGGGACGACGATCGCTGCGGAAAGTGTCTTCCTTTATACTCTAGTGCTGCGTGTATAGACACGGGGCTATTAGGGCCAAAATCAGTTTGGAGAGGTATATGGTTGCGCTCGTACCCAGGCCCAATCGCGCGCGTAATCCCCAATGTCCACTAACCAGGGCTTGAAGCCAGCACGTCGCAAAGCTTTCGGTTACATTCCGGTATTGACCAGCAAGGTGCGCTTAGCTTCTGCTTCCACTTAGTTAAGTGAGGGCAATCCGCCACAATAATACAAACTCATCCCGCGACATAGATATGCATGACCGTTCCTCTGAGTTACCGAAACCGTCAAATTAACGCCGAAGCCCTCGTCTATCTCTTCAGTCGTCACCTTCGACATTAGCCGGTCATGCTGGCAGACAGCGAGCACGGGGCGAATGTATTGCTGGTTATTGGGCTATAAAGCATCTAGGGCGATGTCTACCCACTATCCCGTTGGGGGTCATCATTATCTAATGCATGGCCTGTATTCTGAACGTCAAACCTAGGCGGTCGTGCTTATTGACTTCAGTCGGGCACATCAGGCAGAGCGTGGCCGTCCCAGATCCTAGGTCAAGGTCGACCATCTCAGTCGCTCCCTTAATACAAGAGTCGCGACTCAATGGCGATATGGTAGGAGCGCATCCACTAGCAATTGTCTCGTGTATTCACCTTTAGCACACTCGTTGCATTGTAACGCCATGGACTAGCCAGTACATACACGCGAGGCACTTTCCCGCCGTAGGTAACATGGTGAGAGTAGCAATTTGTTCGGTGCCGGGTAGTCTATCAGCACAGCCACACCTGAGACTCGCTCTATGGAACTGAGCCCGTCGAGGGCCCTCCGGCCGCGGAACCCCACGAAATTTAAAGATGGAACAGCACCAAGGAATAACTTCAGATCTTCAAATATGGAGCTCGGCTACTCAATTAACGCGGCAACCGTTACTTTGTCTAACGTGAGTAGCTATCATCTGAAGCCCCTGCGAGACCGAGTACTTGTTTGTCAAGGTCCTGCCGCATGAACTGTTTTGCCCGGGCGCTAGCCGACGTGCTGGGACTTTAGGCTTAGCGAGGCCTAATGGACATGATTACCCCGTCAGGCGCCGAACCGGATAGTACTAAACAATGCCGCGTAGAAGGTCGCTGACCGACTGCAGAATCGACGCGCTTCATACAAACATGGTCTTAATCTCCGTTAACCGCACCGATACGTAGTGTTCTTTTGACCAGAAGACGTTGTTCTTACTCGCGCAGCCGATAAGTGAAGCCTCTATCTATACTGGGACGTAGGCCAGGACGCACCGGCTTGGTGCGGACTAAGATTGGGTCCATACGACCCCCACGCGGTTGGTAGAAGAACGTTGACTAGGGGCCCAACCGGCGGATTCTATTGCGCCAGTGTAGCTCGTGTAGTGGACAAATTCCTCCGGGGGTGCAATGGTTCTCTGGATAGTAAGTCATGCTGAAACGCCGCGACACGCCTCGTAAGGAGCTTTCGAGACACGGCGCAACGCTTAAGAATTGGCCGTCCATCTAGGTGCTCAGAGGTACGGGCCTGTTGTGACTATTAGAATCCAACGTTCACGTCTCATTCTGAGTTAGAATTGAGGAAACTAGCATCCCTTATGACAGCTGAATCGGCGTATACATGCGACACGAGACATAACTGCATTCGCCCAAAGTCACCCATCCAGGATGCTAAGCGGGGCTCGATAAGTATCATCTTTTCAAAAGAATCGCTTGTGATTCCTCTCAGAGTTTTGCCCTACGGTGGGGTCCATCTTTAGGTATCATGCCCATACCTCGCAAGGACCGAGTCCTCAGAGTATAAGGGAGTCGAGATTATGAATAGTTGGAAACAAATGCGGGCCTAAACGTAGACTATGACCCAACCCGGGTATACTTGTGGATTCACCACTGTTAGTCCGTTACAGTATGTTGATACATCATTTCAGTAAGATTGTGGCCGCTACAGGATGAAGCCTGACGATAACGCCGAACAACGCACGTACTCCAAAATTCCTCGTTACCGACACCCCTTAGAGCTTTTATCCGTCACAGAGTTCAGGCCGAATTTTAATCATACGTATGAACTGTAGGCACAGCGGCTCGTAACGGTCAAACCATGAATCGACTAACCTCTGAACATCAGAACGTGCGGCGATATGGGATTTCCGTGTCGGTGTGCATGGTGCTGCGAATGGGCTAAATTATATATTTCGAGTGGTCCGCTTGCATAGTTTTATGGTTTTAATATGTATTTCATGTACACAGCGAGATACGAAAGTGTAAGTTACAGGCTGCGCATAAGTGCGTGTATGTTGGTTATGCTATTCCCTTATGTATCTCACTGAGGTCATACAGGGAGAATGACTCAACAGGTGAGAACACGTAGATCGCTGTAGTCAGTGACAATTGCGATTTGTACGTCACATGGGTGCTGAAGTTGGAAGTGCCTGCGAAATATTTTTAGCCTCGTCCCCCCACGGGTCCAATTATGTGTGGCACGCCCAGCGTAAGGATTCAAGGACGTTTTAAGTTGGGCTATTTATTAAGGTAGACTGAGTCACATGGGATGATATGATCATGAACAGTTGAGGATGACTTGACCCCCAGCGCGTCTGCCATCTTAGCGTGGAGAAAGATACATTAATTCCACACGTAGGTTAAAGAGCGCAGAGGTCATGGGGCTCGCAACACCTGATAAGCCACTTCTCGGCGAATCCAATGAAGATCTGAGTTGGGATTCAGAGCAGGCCCCGAAGGCTACTCGTATCCACCGAAGGAAACCGTATGTCCTTTATAACTCCCTTACGAGAATGAACAAAAAGGTTCGCTTAGGACGCGCAGGAAAAACATGAAATTACGATAGGCAATGTTAGATCTGCGTAACGTCAAGACATGAGGTGTGGAGCTACCGTTGAATGACTAAGATGGCTCTGGGCAACGTGATCATATTCGACTGGCGCCTCTACGTAAACAGCCGCGGTCATACTACACTAGCACCAGGGTTAGATCTGTCGTGGACGCAGACAAGAACCTAATCTCCTATGGTCGAAGATTATGTTGCACCGCCAACCAGAAAGCAACTAACGTTTGGCACATTGGGATCGACATCAGGAGGACACAGGGCTCAGAATTTGCATTTGATCTTCTCGGGACTTCGTAGTCATGCTAACGTCTAGGGTGGGTGCGCGGAGGAGAACGCCGCAGCCACAGTTGAACTGCAACCGGCGACTAAACTGCTGACTCACGCGCTAACTAAATCAGTGCAACTTCTCACTCTGTCCGATCTCATGACTCGGATCATATGCAGGGTCATACAGCTAGATCGCACAATAGTCATTCCCTCTATCAGCCAAAGTAAAGGCAGCTTATCGTTCTCCCCCACAATCATCTCCCATCAACGCATCTCGGTGGCAATCGCGCCTCGAGGATTGAGAGTTATCGCATAACTAAGAAAGTCGCCCTTGACTAAGGGTGCCAATTTCCTATTCGGCCTGCAACGGTCCGTCAACTCTATATACTTCGATCCTTAGGGTTCACTTAACTCGTTCTGGTACGTTTCTATACGTAGATAAATGCACCTCCCACAAAGAATGACAGCAAAGTGCAGGCCGTTAATGTATTGAAGTTCGTTATTTGGCCAGCTAGGGAGGGAACTCATCTGAAGGCGGCACTAATGAAAGGTGACGCTGAGATGGAGAGCCAGACTGGCCTTGCAAGGACTATTAAGAGCCTTTTCAACGTTCGCCTGGTCGGAAATACCTTTTGCACGTCACGCCGACTTGTGACCGGGATGTCCGGATCCTCGGTAAATATTAGCATCTACGACCCCTGGGAGTGTCCGGCACTACCCAAAAATGAAGTAACATTTTCATACTTTAACGGTACGCCGGGGTGGTTCTGCCCAGGTTGAAAAGATCCTACCCCCGCGGTAAAACTTTTGCATACGCCTATAGAATTCTTTTGGCGGTAGACGCCTCTCAAATATTCCTTCGGGTACCATCGGCCGTAACTCATTTTGTTGGACGAATTGCTTAGGTGCTGTATGTATTCTCTGGGAGACAGGATAGTGAGGAGGGCATGTTATAGATCCTGAACGTTAGTTGACGCCTTGCCGCCACTAGCCGACTGTATATAGGAGCGCGCGCAGCTACAGCTTAGTGCTACTACGCGTCCTGCTGTACGTTCATCGACCGGGGGAGCTTCATGCACCCAGGGTCCATGGAGCACGTGGGAATCGAACACGTTGTAATAAGGGATGTCTGGCAGTTCCCCGCACTAGGAGCAGACGAGTGCCGTTCCTTCATAACAATTCGACTTTTGGTCGCGCGGGAGATACCAAATCAATCCCTACGGATGCATGCACGTGTAGTTATTACAGGTTGATATCCCGCGTTTATTATATCCCTTATAGATATTTGTGTTTTGACGAGTATAAACCGCGCTTTATGAAAGCGGTTATCCTCACAGTCACAGGGGAGTGCGCATGTAGTCAGTCACATCATTGCAGGGCTGGAAACTTACTATGGTCCTCCACGTTGAACTTATACCCCGGTTAGTTTAACGAATCAAAAAGTCTCGAATCGGTCACAGAGAGCATCTCTCTACGGTCCGACCGTCCCTATCGACGTTCTGAAGGTATAGTTGCCGAAGTAGGCTAGACAGGATTTCAGCTGGCGCGAACATAAAGAGCTGCTAACGTTTCCTGTAGGCCAACGGATCCATGTAGAACAGACAATTTCGTCTACTACCTGCTCGAAAGTGACCATGACAATAGACCATACGAATCCTCGTCAGTACTGGTTAAATGTCACTCTCTGATGCCTCGGCCGCTGTTCGCGACTAGTGGCTGCATCCTTCCGGGAAGTGTTTTTCGTGCTTACGTTTCGCGTCGTCTTATAAGACGTGTCTGTGGGTACTCTTGGAACGGCCCCCTAACATGGGCGACGCAAATCGTAGCGAGAACAAATATTCATCCCTTTCTGATTCATGTCACGCAAATCAGGGACCAGATATGTGAAGATTGGTTTTTTAGACTAAGTTTAGCGCTCGCCGTAAACACGTGGTTCGCGTAAGTGGGGTTGGCACGTTCGGCATTTCCGGGGTGACTATCAGTCGAGCCCTTGGAGGCAAGTCGCTCCCGGACTCCGGTGATGATTTTACTTCACCCAGCTCAGTACCGCCCTATGGACAGCCTACTCTGTGTTAATCTCTCACTACTCGCGGTCGCCATCACAGTGAAGCTCAACTAGTTGGCCTCAAGTACGGTGGGGGGACCGGATAAGGCGTTGGGACGTCGAGACCTGTACTCCTGAAATTCGTGGATCTATGGGTGAACAACTGCGGACTTTAGACTTTCAGATACATGAATACACAGACCATGGCCTTGTGACCTACTGAGTAGAACAATCGAATCGTTTCGCGGCCTATTCCAACGGATAGGGCATCTTTCTCCGTTAAGTATTCGGCGCTCCGTCATGGCGCACAAATTAGTCCCAAACTACGACTATTAGAGGCGAAGCTGCCACTGTCGTATCTAGCGACTTTCAGTCTCCCAAACGTCTTGAATTCGACAGCACGCGAGACGTCATGTGCACGGAATGTAATTATTTCAGGGTGGGCCAAAGTCATATTGTTTCTCCGATATAGGGACAAGGAGGCCCACACTTGAGGATGCTAGGTCGACTAGTAAATAGAAAATAACGATCTAATAGTTGTATACCATCACGCACCATTCCATTCTCCATGAGACTAAGGCGTAGAAATCGGTGTTGACAAATCAACTGCTCAGTCCGGTTTGGAAGAGCCAATGACGTTTTATCTTGGATACTATGATTAGCCGGGCGGTTATTTCGTGTAAGGTGGTTCGTATAATAGAAGGACCTCGGGCCCAGGCGTAGGTAATAAGGGACCTGTCAGTGTGGCCGGAGATTCACATCAGATCACATGGGAATCTTGTCCAAAACTGAGCCCGCTACCCGATCCAGGGGCTTCTTCCTCCCATTTGAAGGGGTAAAAATAAGACCCGTAACAATCAGTAAGAGAGTGATGAGAACTTGGGGGTAAGGGGCTGTCCCGCACGCGAAAAAACATGCACTGATCGTGAACGGTGGAGAGCTCGACGATAGTTTAGGGACTTCGGTACTGTTCAGCTCTGTTGCCCCACTCTTGCTCCCCGTATGATCGATCCGATCGGTTATCGGCGAAAATCATTCCTCGCGGTTACGAGTGTTTTTGCCAGATGGCGATAGCGTAGGATGCTCGTGTTACTGAGGGTAATTTAACCCCAGATGTAGAAATCGATTTATACGCGGTACCGCGCGTCGAAGGCACGAACCACTCATGAAACGTGGAATGCACGGCCGTCCAAAAACGTCATTTCGGTGACTTTGGTGTATCTACATTTTTGGTATACTGGGGAGACGAATGCCTCGTCTCGGCTTGAAGCCTATTGACACCATGGCCCGAGGGCTTCAGATCGTATTCTGGTGGCGAGAAGCGTGTATTACTTTTGTCCTCCCGATAGAAATGTTGCCGGTAGACGTCCAGGGCTTTAGGGATCAATACTCAAGGTTCCAACCTGGGCGTAAACCTGGGAACCCGTTCTGATTTACGAGATAACTGCATTGGTCGAACAGTCAGTTCGTTCCTCAACATACCCGAGGACATAGTTGGCCCACCAGCCTTTCAAAGGAAGTACCCTATCCAGGGATAGAGGCGCGGATTCTATCTTAACTCGCTGAGATCGCGGACAGCTATTGATGTTCCCACCTTCTTGGCGGGAGCCTGTCCTAGAAGAGAAAGCATCAGCCAGGGATCAATGCCGCTCGCCTACTATACCCTACTAGAAACTCTGTTCCGTGGAGACTGCCGTTGTCTCTGCTAAAGACGCGCCACGTAGTAGAGTGTCCATAGCCAATGGGACGTAGCACTCCTAATTACAAAGACAAGATTGTTATCGATAGACCAATTCATACGGAGGATGCGCAACCCAGAAAACTGTCATCCGGCATCAAGCAGAATGAACTGAAATTTGATACCCGCCGGTAGTGTGGCAAATGGTTCTTAGATGAAAGACGGATAGAGCAGATACCCACGCTCGTGCATGGCCACGTAAGCAGTGGTATTACCAAAATATCGGTGACGGTATGATCTAGAGATTGGGTGGATTCATTCCATTTCCGATCTGAACAGCTGTGCACTGTTAATTACTGTGTTGTCCTCGCGACTAATTCCTTACACCGCCTCCTTGTGTAGCGGGTACCACGTCGCGGATGAAGAGGGCACTAAAGGAAGAGGACCTTCTTCGATGTAATTCCAGCGGACTCGTGCAATCAATTGGCTTTGGCCTAGATGCGCTCTGATAATTTTTGTTAGCGCCTATTCTTCCCACCACGTATGTCACACTAGTGCCCGAATGTACTGTAGGAGCCTTTGTCTACAAGTAGGACTCTCCTTACGACGGAAAACTTGCCCGCGCTGACTGATGACGGCGGAAGCGAAGTATTAGCGGTGCAGTCAGTGAGACGGCTACCAGCCGTCCTTTGTGGAGAATTTATAATTGCACGGTCAAACTCCAAACCTGGGAGTATGTCCTAATGTCAGAGTCACCACAAAAATAATCGCTCTAATCTGATAAGCGGGATTGATTAGTAACCGTAGGGATGATCAATGCTGACCTACTATCGGCATGCTTGCCTGGTTCGTATTTCTAAACGCTTACCCGCATGGTTACCCGGACCAGCCGTCTTATGTGTTACTTTGGAGTCGACATTGCGGCCTTACCCCATGAACCCTTGTTCTACGCTGGCCCGATGTCGTTTAGTACGAAAGTACGCATTGCGCCAGAGACGTCGTGTGTGCGCGGTCTAGTGAAATATGGGACGCGACACTATCTCCTCTAATATCATGCTGTGTTCCATTGATAAGATTCTATACATAAAGTCGTGTGGTTTCAGACTCCTATTACCCAAGCCTGTAACTGGGCGTAAGAGCGTTCCTTCTCGCTGAGTTCCGGTGGACATCCAATAAGCGAAGAACGTAACTCGTTCAACCAAAACCGGTTCGGCGCTCTCCATTGCAGGTTCTGTGTTTTACCAACCATGTAGGACCTTTGGTCTCGTGTCCCAGAATGATCGGAACTGTAGTCCGTGGGCTGAAGAAAGAGCAAGCTCGTCACCGTCGCGTCCGAGATGGTCAATTGCACGCGACAGGGGTCGAGTAGGCGGTGACATCTACCCGAATGGTACACACAACCGCGGACGAGAACGAGATCCGTACCTGTCGGGTGAGAGATGTCCTCAGCAACTAGTTCGAGGTAGGAGCGTGCGAAGTCTTGGGGTGGAAGTCCTGTTATGGCTAACCGAGGAGGCCATCTGAAAAACCGTATCCATAAACGGTCTGAGGATCCCACGACAATCTGATCAGTAGTTGTGGTCCTTTCTCAGCGTGAGGAGAAGGAAATTGGGAACCGTTGGATGCAATCCTGGTCAGCCAGTTAGTGGTGGAGTTGCCTCATTGCTTGTGAGGCATTGCGCTTGCACTTTAGGACGGTAATACAATTCGATGTGCCGGGGCTAAGCCACCGAACTCGGCGGAATGGGATATGTAGCAGTTGCTCTCCGAAGTTCTCCCCAGGTCACAGTGGATATTTAGTTCCATACTAAGAGGAGACCTAAGCCTCCCTTATACTGCTGCTGTTAAAATGTCCCAATCGGTACCTAGGGAATGGCTGAGCTACATGTGTGCTGGATTCCGTTAGCCGAAGCGACTGGTTGCGACGTGGCCGCGTAGGTACGTTGGGCGGCGTAACCATGATTCGATATGCGTTGGTCGTCTCTAATCTCACGCTCACATCCCCTGCGCGGCGGTATCTCGAAGGTAAAATGAAAGATAGCAAACCCGTCATAGACCTACAAGCCTCAAGTTTTAAAAAACCGTGTGGATCGTCTTCGTAGTGCCGAATGCAGGTAAGCACTCGACCGGGCAGCCGTAGAAACTCTTACTAGCAGTGTCTCGCACTTACGAGGTCATAGAACAATCATAACACAGCGACGAACCAATCAGTAAAGGTGCGCGGCGCAACACTGCATGCCGCTCAATAGTGAAGAAATAGTTCGCGCCATCGAACGCTTCGTCCCAGTGAGCAGACGGCGACCCCCGGTCATCTTAAGCTGTCCATTTATGAAAAGGTGCAGTCGTCACACAAGCGGACGTATCACGGAAATCGCCGCTGAGACGATATCTGGTATCCGACGCTGAAGTGGGCCGCCTGGCGGTGATACATTAGTCTACGCATAATATCTAATGTTGTACCTGAGGCTCGGTTCCGCGATGTAATCCCCGAATGATACAGTTGGGGCTTTTGCCGACCCCCAGTGCTCGGGTGATGATAAACATCCTTTCAACGCGGGAGTTAGAAGCGGAGAATTAATGGTCAGGCACTCCGTGAAACAGATACTCATGCTGGTCGGTGATTGCCATGATATACATGAAATGCTCGTGAGGTTACGGGGTTAACGGCATATGCTGTAGGTTGTTGAACTCATACGCAATAGCAGCCAACCGATGATCTGCAGACCCAACCCTTTATCCACGGTTAAGTGCTAACTGATAAAGTACTTCTTAAAATATAGAGGATTGATGGGTGTGTAGTTGTCGGCTGAGTTTAGGTTAGTTAGAACGGTTCAATCTCTTGGAGACACCACAGCGCCGAGCTGCATACTTTAATTCGTCAGACAGGCGGGACATAGGAAGAGCGCTAGTATCCACGTTATGCGGTTTACCCCCTAGTTATTCTTCGTCATTTTCATCCAAACTGTTCCAGGTGTTTGACGCTGGATCGCTGTCTCAAACTTTGTTCCCATTGTCAGGGCACGCTGAAATGCTCTCTGTCTTTACGTATCGGTCGTCAGAGTAATCATTGCTCACCGCAGGCCGCTTGGTGTGCCCGTATGCTAATATGACCCTCCACCGCAGCCTCCCCTCTAGTGTAGTTTAACAGCGGCTGGAGAAAATGCTGATACACGATTGTTTGGATTGCGCTATCCTGGGGATGAGCATTCGTATCGGCGGCCCTGTCAACGCTCAGACGTCCGACGTCAATGCGCATGAGTGAGGTTGGCGTTCATCATTTGTCCGAGGTGTCACCCGCACCGTTAACGCAATCCCGAGTCCCAGAGCACCAGTTAAGGCAAGTACGGGCCCACGTGTTTCTAGGGCTGTGGCAGTGCTGGTTCTGTATCACGGAAAGATGATCCAAAGCAGCATCACCGATGACTGATCGGCGCTCATTGTTGTTCCGGCTATATGGACCCGACAGCACCAGGACACATGATGACGATGATTCCGCAACGACACTCTATGTGATCCACCCATAGATAGTTGCGTTTGCCTCTTCGGAGTCGATAAGTTACCGTCCCTTAGTTATGAGCGTAGGTCCAAGAAATGCGGATCCACGCGGCAGTTCGGGTAGCTTCATGAGTTTGTGTCCTAATGTGCCAGCGTCCTCGTCGAGATACCCGGCACATATTATGATAGCTACACTAATAAGATGTATGCCCAAAGCTAGGCGTGTAATAATGCGTGGACCTACAAACACCCGCGGAGCATCAAGAGAGTTTTTGCCACTTGCAAAATAAAGGTAAACAGTCGGTTCTAATAAGCATAGAACGGCTCCCTCGTAGCAGGATAGTACCCGAGACACGAGCCGCTAGCAACCCGAGCCGGACACCCCAACGAAGGGAGGCGGGGGCTATTGAGACACTCCTCATATTATTATCTTTTGATTTTCTTGAGTGCCTCACTAAGGCCTAATTCCTCGGTCGACGCCAGTCATGTGAGAAACAAGTAAGGGAAGCGAATCTACGTGACCCTGAGGCACTTGGTAATCTCTGGCAAGAGCTCGCAAATTCAAGAGGATAGAGCGCGGGGTAGGTTTGTCCGGTGTCCACTGCTCGTGCTATGACCCGTAGTTTCAACAACGGAATGCAGTACATCAAGATTTAATCCGAGTCCGAGTGATCCGGAAGGACGAAAGCCCAACCGAACCGCGGTTCAGGGAATGCGCTCCTTGCCAAATGGAATTGAAGTGTGTAGTGCAGGGTATCTCCGGACGCACTGAATGCCGACGTCGCGGACAGACGGGGGTTGGCGCGCTTGCAACGAATGTCCGTAGTCTCGAACACTACGTCCGAATCAACAATCGAAAGAACTTTGAATTAACTACCCAACAATCCATTGAAAGGCGGTTTTGAATATGGTCTCTTAGACTTTCGAACGACCGTAAGCGGAGCGGCACGATGTGCATTTCATATTTCCCAACAAGATCAAGGCACCTATCATAAACACAGACACGCTAAAATCTTATCATAAGGTCGAGTCTATCACGACCGTATACAGGTAGGTTGGTACACGTCATAAAGCGATCTCGCAGCTCATCATTCACTAAAATGCCCGCCTCGTGGAATGTACACTATGAGTAAACCTGCATTAGTACGGGTCGTCCGCGTCACCGGTAAAATACTGGCTCCCAGTTGGTGGACAGTGGAAAAGAACTCTGCATCAGTGGGAGAGTACCGTCTATCATTAGTTGGCAGACAGTACGGTGAGGCCTTGCACCGTATCTCAAAACGTTGGCGGCAACGAACTCAAGCCTAGCTCTTCAGTGTCTCGTCAAAAATCTTCGGTTCGAGGTTTAGCTGGGCGAAATTACTGTAAATTACAGGATGCGCCGTACCAGCCGCATTCACGTTCAGGTTTCTCTCGTATATGTGCATCGCCTTCACCACTTCCTATGTGATGTACTGAGGCGGCTACAGAAGGGCCGGCCACGGATAATTGCCACCGTATTTTACACCGGCTGCAGCGATCTTCTATGTTAAGCGTTATAGACACCGCGTTCGCCTAGCCTTTAATGCGATTCACAATTATCGTTCAGGGGACCACGTGTACTTCCACGTCAGAGGAGGTATTTTATCTATAAATGACCCTGTTGCTATCCGAACTCACGGGATCAGGCTAAAGTCAGGCGTATGGCTAAATTTTCATCAACAGGCCTGAGGGTCCGAGCGCAGAGTGTATGTAGTCGGAAGACATCCCAGACGTCGTCCGCACCAACAGGGGGCGGAAACTCATGGCGCTAGTGCAGATTGCAGACCAGTATCGGAGCGATACGTTTCCGTCAGTAGGCAAAAAATTGTAGACTCCCACCAGATTGCTTAGGACCTGTAGTTGCGAGATGCACAGGGGAACTGGAGATGGGCGGGGTCGAAGGTAAAGAGCTCGAACGTGAAGCATCCTGAAGAGTACAGCTGAACAGAACTGCATCACAGACCTTTAAAAGGTGGCCTGCTTAAACAATTCGGTTCAAACAGAAGAGGAGGCTCTAGTCGTACATACAAACTCACTATTTAAGGGGCTGTAAGTGTTCGAGCAACACTTTCAATCCCCGGTACTCATTTGACAACGTCGAGTACGCTCTCAAACTCACGTGATTGGCAAGCGACGACAACTCCAACTATTCGTAGTGGGTCATGAGATCCAGGCAGTTCCTTCATCAGGGAATGCAGTTATGACATTCGCGCTACTATTGCGGTTAATTCAAACAGGTCGCAGGTTTCCTGGCCTTGAGAATCTAACCGGCGGTCGAAGCATTAGAGTCGGGATCACATGCGTCTTTAAATTGTGGATTTAAAAAACGCATGATTACTACGCCGCTACGGCGTCTAACAGCCGCTATCATTGTTGAGAGTTTGAGATACCCGTGTATAGGTGAATCCCGCGTTAAGGAGCAACGTGAGTTGAAGCAGAGTGACATGAAATGATGCCGGTTGCCCAATCGTCTACGCTTGCAAGTTCTCCAATTTTATTCGATGCCGTAGCATAGCATTTACACACGCAACGGGCTCGGGAGCAAATGGCTTCTTGACTTGTTGAACTGATGGATAGTGTACAACTGTACCAAGAGACCAGATCTATCGGACCATCGAACGGAATTTATTCGTTGTGGACGTAATATAATCATTTAGGGCACTCGTTTGATCAACGCATGAATCGATGATTAAAGTACTTAACGCGGTGAGCTTATAAGGATAGTATTTTTATCTTATGCCAGCGTACAATTTAAGGGTCCGAGGTCAGTATTCCAGTCCCCGGAGCGCACCATAGAGACCTGAAGGGGATACTCAACACCTAAAAGGTCTACCTTGTTAGAACTTCGTTCGAATGTGACAACGAGATGCGTCCTGAGGAAGGTGGCAACCACAAATGCTGGACGTTTCGTCAAAGGTTGTGTGTACGCTTGCGAACGGTTGCGATCTCAGAACCGGTATAGCAGCGGAATACCCTCTCGATTTGGGCACAGCGCCACTCTACGTCCAAAAACCCCATATTTACTTACCTAAATCACCGGCCAGCAGTCTACCGCCTGTGTCGACAGTTCTGGCTACACGTGGTAGCGCTGATGAAACCAACAAAATCCTGTCCGGATTGTCCCGCTACTCTCGTAAACTGGTGTCCCCTACCTAAGCAGGACTGACCAACTACGATAGGTCACACACCTGCTATCAGACTCTAAACTTGGACGGTAGTCTTTGCACACGTAAAACAATTTACTGTAATATGTAGCATCACCCCTATTGACCTAGTCAGCCCACACTGGATGCATCGTATTCCGTTCGCGGCGCTGCCTAGGACAGGCTCCTGGACCGCTGGAAATCACGAACTACAATTTTTGCACATATAACGATCCTATAGGTTAAGAGAACCTGGATCTTTTCCTAGGATTATGTGAATGCCACTTATACTGGTTCGCGCTAAACAGAACGCGAAGTACCGGGCATGCGCGCTTGAGGTGTTTTATACTATGTGGACGTCTCGGTAGCCATCCTTCGCAGCACATGTTGATCAGCCAATAACCGGTACTTCTCAAGCGGAGAGCGAGGCTGTGTAATGAAGACGCTGCCTAGCGGCTGGATGATGACTAAGGGTTACCATAATGATAACACCTAATTCTATATCCTAAACTGATCTATAGAGGGCAGTCGCGGGGGCCCTTCAAACTGACTAGAATAACCGAAGACGGACGGCGGAGCCGCATCAGGCGAACGCTCCCATCTTGGTTTCAGCCGAGTAGCAGTACATGTATCTAGATCCATTGGCCCGGGTGTTTTGTATTCGGAGAGTATAGTCGTTCCAATTGCATGGCAGCTATTGCCATCACACTGAGGCCGCTCTGCCCCCCCCATGGATTCGCGTGTTAAAACACCCTACCTCAGATGGTTGCCAGTTGATTACTATTTAAATCGGACTAGATCGGCAGGTTAGGGTGCCCCACATCGACGCATGCCGGCTGCGCAGCCGTTTGTTACACGCGTGAGATCAGACTGGATGAAGTGTTCCTGTTACGATTCTTCATACGTTCACAGAGGACAGATAGTAATTCCATGGGTGGCTATAAAGCTTGCCTGCGGGGGACAAGAATGATTATGGGCGGATAACGGCCGAATAGACCGTGGAACTGCCTTTTTCGTTATTAGGTAGCGCGTACCGGGAAGGGCAGGTAAATACTTGCGAGCCGCGAACTACTGGATTTTTTATATCATCAAGAAGCGTGGAACGACGGGCTAAAACCCCCCATCCAGGACGATGTCAATGCTCGCACAGACCCGTGTCCGGAGCAGGTATGCACTAGTAGACATATATGGCTTTTTTCCCAGACCTTATGTAAATGTTTTGCATCACGAACGTCTTTGTATAATTCGAAAATGCAAGCCACGAAGGGCGAGCACACTCATCGAGAGTGCTTAAGATCCTTGCGGAAGAGCCTGTTCCCACCAAACAATAGTGCAGGATTTCACATACGTATTGACCCTGTGGATACGCGTGCGGTAACTCAATCGGAGGCGTAGTCAAATCGACAGAACAAAAATTTCGCATTGCCTGTGCTCTGACACTTTCTCAAGAGCGAGGTCTGGTTCCTAGGAGCCCACGCATAGGCCTGATCCCGTCGGGCTGCGACACAGGGCATTAGACTATGAGCGACTGAAGGAAGACTACCGCTCTTCGGAAGGTAGTGCGCGATCCACCTGCTAGCAGTACGGAGCCAGCAATGAAACACATCCGTAAACAAGGCAGAGCCGTTGGGGCCGAAAGTCCACGTCTCCTAGGCTTATCTACAGTGTAGCACTGACACCAGACGTTTCTCCTCGGATCCGGAACTCTTTTGACCGTCGACCAATATTAACGGCTAAATTCGAAGCTCCAGGAACTCGTACGACCGAGGCAGCCCAAACTAGATAAAGTGGTGACAGCTGACACTCGAAAGTCTGAAAAATCACTAAGCAATTTGAATGCTAATTCCCGTTGCAAGTGATTAGGACTAACTCTGTGTGTCTACCAAATCTAGTACCGCGAGCATGTGTTATTGGTTATAGCGCACTGCGGGGTCCCTAAATTGTCCAAGGGGCGACATCTATTAGGGGCCATACTTTACCCAGCCATTAGGCACGGCACACTTATCTTTATGGCCCCCTCAGGCAATTGCTTGCCCTTCTATTTGCACTGCACGATAAGGGGTGCGCGGCCAACCAGGCTGCCGTTTTGCGGAAGCACCTCTGTGCATATGGCGCAGCCTGATCCCGTAACGAACCACTAGTATAGGTCCCGGCACAGCGACTCCAGTACGAACGCGCTCGTTTCTGATTAAATTGAGTGAATTGTATTCGAACAAAACACGCCTGGTCAGGTCGCTTCTTATTAACCTATGCCGACCGTAACTGACGGATTCCCTATTAGTTTATCGGCGTGTAGTGGGCCATGACTCCCATTCTCGTGTTGCTCAGCATGGATCAGGAACCTGCCTCTTGCATCCCAAGTTACAATGTCGATACGGAATCTAGCCGAGCGGGCCGAGGAACTCATGTGTATCTTTGTGGCAGTTTTTTGCCCGAGGGTCTTTCGATGGACAAATAGAGCGCTAACCGAGAGGATTGGATCTCCACTATTGTGTCAGAGGCCCACGTCAATTCTGGTCACCAAGGCCCGATCCGTCTACTGTCGCCGAAAGTGGCAGGCTCGAGAAACGTACGCACAGCTCCTCATAGGCGGGGTCGGTTGAAGGTTGGAGTTCAAAGTCCGCATCCAATTGTGTGCAGCACGCAACCATTCGACGATGCCGGTGTTAACCCCATAAGAGCTACTATGGATACCCGACGAGGACTAAGCAAATACTGAAACGAGGAATATTTGTCAGTCAGTCTGCTGTAGTCACTTCAGATCGATGGTGTCTTCAGACGTCACGTGTCGGTAAACTATACCCCGAGCATCGTTAAGAAATGTGGGGAGGCACGCGATTCGGACCGGGACCGTATGAGTGCCCAAAGCTCGATAAGCTGGTAACACTTAATACTTATCCGGTCTCACGGCAGCCCCCTGCGAACTCTGAGCACTTCCCGTTTCCACCTTTGCCCCTCACGAGGGTCCCACCGCAGGGATTCTCTTGCTCATGAAGCGTCTAGACCGTACGTGTACGACAACCGACGCAGATTATGGCGTTTCACGCGCACTGCTATTTGTAGTCGAGATTTGTGGGTTACATATAGGCCAACTTGCCTAGGGCACTCGCCGACTTCTAATGAAGTTCACATGTTATTAGGAGGATAAGCCCCTGGCGAAGGCTGTTAATACATTCGGTGTTTCGAACATCCGTAGCCCCTCTCACAGCCTTAAACGGTGGACCGTGCGCGACAGCTTGCTCGCACCCGAAATTAACCCCTGTAGAACAGTGGTCAAATTAATCCTTCCGTGACCGCACCTTTTGGTGAGAGCGCCCACAGTAAGGTGATCTCTTATAACAATGTGGGGTACGCGTCGGAGGGTCCTCACCATAAGGACCCTTTAGTTTTTTCATAAAAATAATGATACCGACGCGCCATAATGTAGAGCATGACGGTAAATAAGATGACTGGCCTTGGCGCCCCCCTTCTCTACTTCGGGTGAACCACAGAACGATGGAGCACAGCCTTGAAAGAAAACGGGAAGGCCATGTGAAACCTGCGGCGTTGCAACTGGTAATCGCCTGCCCGACTGGATTCTTTAGCGAGTGTAAGAAGCGATTCGAACTTACTGTGATTATGGAACTGACTACTCGGATACCTGTGACAGATTATTCAGAGCATTTGCATTATCCGCCCCCGGGGGATATATTCATACGCTTTAAGTTCAGGTTCACAAATCTAACATTTATGAACATCCCTCCAAAGCTTTACTTTTGGCAGACCCAGGAATCAAGCTCATCGATCCTATGATTCATGTGCTCGAAAGTTATGAATAACGTTGTAGCAAAAGTTTCGTGAGCGCTATGCGGCCCCTGAACAAGTGTTACTACCTGAAACTCGATCGTTCTTTTCGTCGTGGGTCGCAATCGCGCGCTTAGCCTTCTTCTGCTAGTGTACTGGTAGAACAAGGTGATCGCGTCCATAGGCCTAGGAGGGCTCTTTCAGAGGCACGGCAGGAGTCTTTTTGCTGTATAAACAGTGTGAGTAACTGAGAGACTAGTAGGAAAGATGTAGATGGATTGTGAGCCGTGGGAAGAGCTCGTTAGACTAGTTGAATGTCCACTCCCGACGTGACCTTGCGTTGGGGCATTTGCCAAGTTAGCAATGGTATTCAAGAAACGACCTTCAAGAGTGTCCGCGCCGCCGATGGGGTTATAATCACTAATTTCAGTCACTCCTCGCAACCGGAAAATTAAACAACGAGCTAGATGGGCAAACGCCTGGAGGCTCTCTCTCGGGACGGCCAATGGCACGCATCTCCATCTATTTCGTTACGTTCCCGGGGTAAGTGCGTACCCATTCTGAGCAGAGAAATGCCGCATGCGTAGGTTTCGATAACAAGATGAGTGTCGGCTAAAGAGACCGCGCAATTTTTACGAAAGATCTGGCATTGTCCCAGATAGACAAACTTGACAGTTGAGGCTCCTAGATAGGCTGTGCCTCCCTTCCGGTAACATGTCCAGATGTTGAGAACACGAATTGCATTCTAGCCGGAAGTCTGGACGTACATGTGATAGCATGTAGATAAGACCACGTCCCGCCTTGCGTAGACGTAGTTAGATTGCAATAGAGGGGAGGTTAGACGAATGGTGCGACCGTATAAGACCACGCAGCAAGATGCGTACAACGGGTTAGGCTCGAGCCACCTACACTCTCATCAACCGAGAGCAAAGCTGGTGTTGTTCAATGACCCACAGATAGGAGTAGTGGTGAGTACCACCGTGATCCTGATGTTCCTTTCGCACAGACTCCAGGTGGTAATGAGGGGAGCTGGGTTTTGATTTGTAGCCCTGTCTCTACGCGTTTTACTCTAACTGGAGCGAATCAGGCCCAACTTGCGAATTACGAGAAGAGCGACAGTGATGAGCCCGACCACAGATGGGATTCCACGGGAGAGATCCCATCGTATACTTGTGGCAATGGTCTGCTACCAGTAACGATTGACTCCCGGGCTGGCACGTCCAGGCGTAGGAGTCAACCGTTGCCAGTTCGTACTTGTAGACTTGGATTGCTGTGTTCGGTTAGGCCTCGTAAGGAATGACCTTTAAACTCGATATATTGCCACAGTTTGATTAAATTTGTGCTAAAGATATCGGTTAAGAGTTCCTAACATTGTCGTCAAACTGGGCAGAATTTCCCCGGTACGATTCCGGAGCTCAGTTAGTGCGATAGATTACAAAGTAGTGTATAACCGTGGCCGTAATCATCTCAACCGGGCGGCCAAAATAACATCATCCTTTCTAACGTGGGGACTGCTATATTCCGTTGTCGTTGTCCCCAGTGTACAATTCAGTAAAAGTGATGTGCATATATCTATGCCCAATGCTGTAAAGCAACCGTACTAAGCCGAGCACGTATCGGCTAACCCCGACAGTCAAACAGTCAGACCAACCTCATATGTAAGGCCCGAATAGGTGTCAAGCCGAACGACAGAGGAAGCCCGGGTAACTATGACCCCCCAGGAATCTCAGTCAGTAAGAATCTGGGTCTTTCACCGGGTTTACTGCGATGCATTATGTGACTTAACTAGGGTGTTTGATACCAGTATATTCTGTACACCAGCAACCATCCGAATTTTATGAGAATCCAATTAGGGAACCTCGTCGAATCCCTGCAGTCAGGACACCAAAGCATACCTACCCATTCAGTGCGGGCCTGTTACGTCGTGAGCACTTAGGCACCATACCCTGCGTGGTGCCTTCTACCGTATTCAACGTTCAGGCCTTGATTTGCAGTTGAGACCATGTTCTTTCAACTTGACTGCCGGATGTTGATTACTAATCGACTAGCAGTGTAAAGGAAAGGAAATTGGTTTCCGCTTAGGATAAAATAATGATTTGATAGCATGTCTCCGTAGTTTGAGGGACCATCCGCTCAGAAACTGTCGACGCTTCACGATGTTGTAAATTTGACACAGGCGCCTGGGGTCCTTTGCTTGCAGGGCACAATGTAAGGCTAAACTATACATGGGTTGCCCCGCTATGCGTCTCAGAATGCTTAAACCCTGGCGTCAGGACAAGGGTCCATCCGGAGGCCCCATCAGATCGGTATAGTTACCGGCAAAAGACCTCGCATCAGGCGATGTACCCATGGATTCGTTTCGGTAGCTGAGTTTCCATAACCCGCGGACTAGGGCCGTACCGACTCTATCTGAAGGTAGGGGGGTCCATGAATTTAACCCTGAGCTGGTTCAAGTTTCTATAGTTGCGCGTTGGAGATAATGCCTACTTTGATTACCCACCCTCGTAAAGAGCGGCTCTATGGATAATCGTTATAACACAGACCTGACGGGCTTATGGGCAGATACCCCAAATTAGGTACGTACGAACCGTGCACTACCCCAATTCGAACAACTTTTTACTTGGCTAGACCAAGTACTCTAATAAATACCGGGCTGTCCAACAAAAAAGATAAATCAGCGGGAACTAAGCCAGGATTGGGTACTAGTACTCCGACTCTACTAGGGGACACGATAGGTAACCCTCGATAAACGAGCTAACCACCGGAAAGACAGCAAATACCAGTTTATAGACGGTCGTGCGGGGCTACAGTGCGAGTCGAGGACAAGCAATCCACAGGCAGACAAACGTCATCGGTCACACGATCAGGGCATTGTTAAATACTGAGCAACCGGGCCGTCAGCGATTGAGGCCTTTATGGCATGCAAAGACTACAGGAGCTCCTTAAGATAAATAAGCGGAAGGACGATGGATGCCCTCACAGCCGTATCTTGGGAACAGCCGAACCAGGACTTCGCATTTTGGTCTGCGCGCTGTAAACGGGGTTTATCTAACATATTATTGCACGGTGGCGCAAGCTTTAGTCAGATATAACGAATACGAGACTTAACTCGCTTCTCATCCCAGAGTACGGTTGAAAGGTACCAGGCATGAAAAACTCCCATGGATCCCTAGTATTAATCAGTACTGGCCAGCCGAATATGTAACTACAGCTGTGTTGTACAATCTATGTATAGTGAAGCCCAACTAGGGGCCCAGCGTCTGCGAGAGTGGAGTACTACGCACAAGTCGACAGTAAAGATAGATATAGGAGTGCCTACAACTGGCGCGTGAACAGGAGTAATAAAGTGTAAGCAGGTGACTTTTTACCACGTGTCCGTGTGAGTAATTCTTGAAGACACTACACTTCTTTTCTCCTTGCCTTCACCTTAACTCCCAAGACACCGCACGGCTTGGGGAGGCCCTCGTCCAGCAGTGGATTGACAAAGGGCTGCTGTACATGTGGGCAGAAGCATGCATCTATATCTGTCTGCCTTTGTCTCCCAGGTGCTAATGTTAATGAAATGTTCATCAGAGCTGAGCGAGGTCCAGGCTATACTCTGTATTCATAATTTAATCCAATGAATGCTTTACATGGCCAGGCATAATAACTGGGCTGCCAGGGTTGTAAAGTATAATGTGCTTGCCAATACATAGCAATGTTCCCAACAGAACACATACAAAGATCCCTGATTGGCCAAAGAGACTGTCCGGGCATGTGCTCCTAGCCAGCGCCTACAACGACTGGCACTGTGCACAGAGTGGCGATGTCGCCATCGCCACACAGTCCGTCTTTGTCTCTCCACTGCATCAGATGCTCCGTTAAAATTGTCATACACGGGGATTGTCAGGAGAGTGTCCAATAACCACCTGCCCTATGATGTTATCATTTACAGGGAATCAAACTCAGGTCAATGGGATCATAGGGCAGCGCATGAAAGCATTACCCCATGACTCCCGCAACACGTACACACTTGGAAAAAACACACAGCCACACGCACAGCATTATATAAATCCAGCAGTGTAATGTGTGGATGAAGCAATGAAAAACTGCGATGGTCAAACATGTACACGGACGGAAAGCTGATGTGCATGCACCGCAGTCAGTAAACCTATTAAAGTCAGTGATTTAACGAAGAGATCTTGGACAGCTCTAAGCCTGCGGGGCCGCTATGGTTTGTTCGGCCAGCGTGATGGATGCTGGGGTGAGCTAACCACAAGCAGATCTTCGTTGCCACGCAATCCATTCCTTATGGCACATGCTAATGCGGCACTGTGTTGGACAATGATGCCTCCGTGCGGCGCACCCCCCTCCTCGTTCTCTCTCAAGCCGACTAATGGATTCCTGGGGTGCTGTTCCATCAATTGGAGTGATTTTCCTGCGATGTCACAATGGGGAAGCTTGCTTTTTGTGTTCTTCTGATCTTAGTTATTTCGGAGAAAAGTGCCGGTTGTGTAATTACATGCTCCGTTTTATTGAAAATTTGCCCTGGGGAGTGACTAATTTCGACTGTTGCCTGAAAAAAAATGGGATGATTATCTGTCCGCGGCCCTCCGAATCACTGGAACATCACGTTTTTGCAAAAATGTTGAAAATGTCAATGATGATGTTGGATTTGGAGAGGTTGGTGTGATTTAATATTGGGTGAAAGAGAGGCTTCTGTAATGGCCTGATGTTTACACGTTAAACACATTCCTGCTGAGGGAGCTGGTAGGAACGTTGGGTTGCTCGGTCAATGGCCAGGGTCAACGGTGGCGTGGTGTATTCCGCAAATATGCCTGACTGTGAGGGCGGGCACAAGCCGGCGTGAGTAGGTTAAACGTTGAGTTTTATAAGGGCACCACGGGGTGACCAGCCCCTCCCCACCCAGCCCATCCCCACCCAGCCCATCCCCACCGAGCCCCGCTCCACCCTCCCTACCCAGCCCCTCCCCACCATCCCCTCCCCACCCAGCCTCTTCCTCCCCACCCAACCCCTCCCTGCACGACGGACGGACACAATAATCTCCTGTGGGCTGGTGTAACCAGGATGTTCCTACCAGTAAAAAAAAAACACTTATAAAGAGGAAATCATAACTGCCTTAAAGCATGTTAACTTTAGAGCAAGTATTTGAGTAAATTCTTCACCATAGTTACACATTTGATGGGTGTGCATTGTTACGAGAGTCAAACGTGACAAAGCAAAGGTCTCCCTTATAACGTCGTATACTGTTGCTGCCAGTGTTGTTCGCGTGCATTTATTCTGGCCGGAATGGCGTATAGGGTGGTGTGGCCAGAACCATGCCGAGGCTTCCGTTATCTTCCCCGTGACGATGTTACACACGTTGCTAGGTACTCATTTACAGCTGAGTCGACCTAGGGGAGGCCCAGATCTGGTTAAAATAATCGCCACATGTCAGGCATGGTCTGGAATTTAACTCTGGTTGTCAGGTTGTAGTGCAGTGCACTAACTACTGCGCCACCGTTCCCCACAGGATTAAAAAAATAACTTTGCATATTAGCCTGTTCATTAACATCCTGATTAATATTAACTAATATTTTGCATTTTACATAAAAAATTTACGCTAAGCAAAGGTTTATAAGTAATTTAATATCGGCATAATACAAAAAAAGTAAAGTTCACACTGATAATTATAATACTGTACCATTAATTGCCCTCACTTTTTAAATTTATTTATTTATGAGATTTATTTTGCAATTTATTTCATCCTAAATTGGATTATTTTTTACAATTTTCCAGAAAATCCCTTTGTCCCGTTATATCGCACGCCATTCACAGTGGCTCTTTACATCTCACACCCTTGCCGTATAATTTTTAGGGCATTGACCACCTGGCAATGGCCAGATGACACGGTCATGGGCATTTGTTCCAGGAACATTTCAGGGCACCAGGGAAGCTTTAACGTTCACTGCCCTGCTTCGTGATCATCTCGTAGCTACCGTATTATCCAGATTACAAGAAGTTTTGAAAGAATAAAACGCACACCAGATGTGTGCTCGTTGTCAATAAAGTATGACAAATGTGGTCGCAGAAGCCTAGTAGTGGGCTATTAGAAGTCCTCTAAACGTTTGCTTTAAGATACAAGGGGGAGTGTTTTATATTCCAAAGAATCCGGTATTTGGACCTAGAAAACAGTTAAACTTGACACCGTCTCGCCGCTGTACGGAAAACGAAGCATTCTCTGAAATGGGCGAACGTAGAATTGATCGGGGTTTACTGTAATGTGAAGATGCCCAAACTCGGGAGACATCACATAGAGTTTCAGCAAGCTTGAGTGATTAAGTTAGATGACGAGAGGTAGTCCAGGCATGGCGACTCCATGATTTCTATTAAAATCACTGGTGCGTTACGTTGGAAGGGAGGTAGATGAAATGTTTTGGTTGCAGCAAATTTTATGGTTATTGGAAGCATTTATGCAAACTCAGTGCTAATCGGCCACTCTACCCTATTCTGAAAGCCCTTGCCTTTTGGCCGTCCAAGGACGGGTGTTTTGCAGTAAATCTGAAACTTGCAAGCGAAAATCAGACCACAACGTGATATTGATTGCATCAATTCGTGTGCAATTTGTAAGGGCGCGGTGACACAGACTTATTTCATTTTAAGGTTATAATCCCTTGTTCATCACGACGTCCTTTTTACTTCTGTGTCTCAATATCGTTGGGAGATCGCGTGACGTGAGGGTTCTGCCTTCGTAGTGAGGGTTGTGAGTTGACGCCGAGGAGGGGGGAGGAGGCGCCTCGCCCCCATTTTGAAGACGTCACCTCTTCAAGATTATTAATGAGGGGGGCTGTTTGATGTGGAGTGACGTCACCTGTTCATGATTATTAATGAGGGGGGGGGGGGTTGCTACATGTGGAGTGACGTCACCCGCTCATGATCATTTTTAATGAGGGGGGGGGGTCCATGTAGAAGACGTCACCTGTTCATAAGCATAATGAGGGGGGCTGGCCTACGTGGAATGACGTCACGGCAGGACACACAGACACGCTTGGCTCATTATAGTAGTAAATGGCTTGGGAATCACCGAAGGTAAAGCGATTGCACAGCTAATTGAATTGAACTCGATGAACAACTGCAATGTCCCCCGCTCTTCATATGGACACAGCTGCTGTAACCCTAATCCCGCTGAATGGACCATTCTGGCAGTGATTTTACAACTTATTTTGAAGCCTGGCAGAGTATTTTAGTTTGCCCACCAGACCACTTCGAGGATTTAATATTGATGGCGGATTGTGCAGTCTCCTATTTGCATATTCATTACTTACATGAGGCTGCCATAATTTTAATCAGAGGTTGAGTGTTTCCTTGGGCTGTCTTTTTTGGCAGAATTTGAAATGTTTTTAACGTGAGCAGACTCCGTCTTATTGTAATCCTACCTTTGTAAAAAAAAAATTGCTATAAATTGTCGGAGCTAAAACCCGAAAATTGGATAAGTCACATGAAATATTAAGCTTTTGGGCAATGTCTTAAATGACCATCGTCATTCTTTAGGTATTTCGGTAAAGTCACGTAGATAGGTTCAAAGAAAAAAAAAGACGACCGCTTGTGTTGCGATTGCAACGTCGTAGTTTTTTGTTTGTTATTTTATTTTAACCTATCTACGTGACTTTACCGAAAGACCAAAGAATGTGAATTCCTGCAGTCACGAAAGCTTTAAGTCGAGATTTGACCGTCGTCAGTTAGCTTGGGCTTAAAGTTTGAGTAAGTGCTAGCACAAGTCTTCATTCTCGTGAAACTGAACTTACCTTAATATTAATACACACGTGTGGCGAACAACATACGCGATGATACACTTCCTAAAGATGCAGAGTGTGGCAAACAAAAGGAAGTTTGCTGTATTTTGATAAAAAAAAGTCAAGCTTTACCACACGCAAAGTATATGTTGCAAAGCAAGGATAAATATATTACGTAAGGCTGTCTACCTGCTTCATGAAAGACAACATTTTTAGTATTCAATAAATATTTTGCATTTTATTTCAATGAGCCTTGACATATGGCATGTTTATGCTTAATAAAATAATAAATAACGGCATACATTCAATATGCAAATGAGTAACATGTGCAGTGGTGTGTCCAGAGATTCCTGTTTGGGAGCTCAGCTGTGAGGCCAGGCATAATGTTACGGAGGCACTTTGGAATTCAGCAATAGGCTGTTATGGTGATATGTGCTGTCTATAAAATCTTCATTGTCGGAGGTAGCTGAGGGGCCAAGATATTTTACTAGGGTCACCGCTGAATCACCCCTACTGCCACCAATACAGTGTGAGAAATGTGTGTATTTTGTGACAATGCCATTATGTGATGCCTCTTTTTTGTACATTAATATGCCTCACCCCATTGAATATTCACCTCCCTTGTAATGATTTGCAACTCGGGTTGAAAGCGTTGAACTTTGAGACAAACAACCGTAAAAAAAGACTAATTGCAAACTTCAATGTTTTAAATAAAGACAGTCCCATGTTGAAAGGTGTAACATAATTCTAGATTTGAAGTTTTCGTGACTGCAAGGATCCATACTCTTTGGGTTTTTCGGTAAAGTCACATAGATAAAAAAAATGAAAATGAAAACAAATAAAATTCAATTAAATCACGACGTTTCGGAAGCTTGCTTTTTCCTAACTTGTTGCGAATAGAATGGGAATGGATCAGTTGCACCGAGCAATATGCGCTGTGCTTTGATCCGTCTCCGCAGTGCGAGTTGCAGCCACACCAGCCAGAGCACATCAGTCGTGAGTTTCGGGGCATCTTGGTCGTGACATGTCACCTCACCCGCCGTCTGGAATGCAACGGGTTCGTCGGTTCAATCCCGACCATGACGATGCCTGTTGTTGGTTGTTTGACTTGCATCCCACACAGCGTTGGTGTACGGTGTTTTTTCTGCAATATTTTGCTGTCTTTTCTTGGATTTTCTGTTTTCACTCAGTCACATATTCACTTTAAGATGTTTTTTGTTCATGTTTTTTTTTGTTGCGGTTGCACCCGATTCAAGAGCCGAATGGCTCACAGGGCTATACCTAATAAATGAACTTAAATGAACTTGAACACGTGGAGTTTGCATTTTCTCTCTCGCCATGGTCGCGTGGTTTTCTCCAGGTCGTCCGGGTTTACCCCTCCAAATTTAGAAACGTGCGTTTAGATTATTCGGCTGCGGCTACAAATTCCCACGTGTGATGATATCAGCCACTACGACGAGCTATCATGTGTAGACAGTCACCTCTGAAAAAGAGCTGATAGATCAGTGGGCTTTACCTGGTAAAATACTTTTTTTTAAGTATGGTCAAATAACCACCCCAACGACCGACATGGCATAGGGGAATCATCATTCAAATAATCCACGGATCCATTTCATGTTGATAATTGTGTACACTGTCAGTTGTATTTAATGGGCAGTAAGGAATTTAGAAGTAATTTTGTGTTTTAATGCAAAGAGAAAATCCCTTGCATTGTAAAAACAGTACTGAATACTAGATTGCAAATATACTACTGTATACATCTAAACTAACATCCGAGTAATATTTATCTTACGTATGTCTGAAGGCACATGCATTTAGAAGTAACATTATTTCATGTTAAAGGTTACATATATTCAAAAGCATTACTGCTCAGAAATTCTCAGAATAAATTAGCATATTTTGACATGCATTGTTTAATAAAGCCCATGTGCTAGAGAAACATTGTGAAATTGACCTAAATAATAGTAATAATTACAGCTGTCCCCGGTACTGATGTCAGACCAGGCTAATTTGTGACACTGCCAATGTGCATAATGAGTGCTAAAGACATGTCTTCCCAATTCGGGGGAAATCTCTTGACAACCCAGAGCTTCTTTGAGTTGACCTGCGACCCACCCAGACCATTAATAATGCACAAGATGAGCCTCGGCCTGCCTCTCCTGATAATTATCTGGAAAGGTGAAGAGAGAGGGAAGGATGCAAGCAATCTACGAATTTTCCGTAATTGAGCTGTCTTTAATATAATTTGCAGGAGTGTAGCATAGTGTGCTTAGACAAATGCCCTGACTCATAATTAAATGCAAGCGAAACTTAACCACACGCATTAAAATTGACTGGAGAAAAAATGAAATAGTTTATTCAATTAAGAGTTAATGTTTAATCGTTATCAAAGCTGTAGTTTTTGGCAAGAGCCAAATAAATTGGATAGGGCCATTACCTTAATTTCTAAAATAATTTTTAAACTTCGTTTGCTCAAGCTAAAATGAATACATTGCTGCATCTTATATAATGCATGTCTTATGTGTTTGGTGGGGACCTGGGAATAAACAAACTCATGACACAACTAGCAAATGTTTTATTTCTTTTTAAAAAGTCACTTTGATAATTATGTATTGTCATTGCCAGCCCAAGGGGCACAGATACAATGTCTTGTAGCATATGTTTATGTTGTAGCGGGTTAATCTTGAAACGGCAGAGTTTGCAATTCAAAATAAATGCAATATTGAGCAGCACTTTGCCAATCTACTGGTGGATGAATACCTCCCATGCTGTGTCAGTCATGGGGTTGTTCGATAATTAATACTTCACCACGCTGATAATTGCGGGTTGGGAGCGGGGGCAAAACCATTCAGGATATCAATCGCCACTGATGTTAAATCGTGGTCGGTAAAATAACTTGGGTCGCCGGGTTCGTATCTCGTCGCGCTAAACCATCGTGCCGTCACTGCACCCACAAAAGTGCGTGAATGTGGTATCCTTCTTAAGTAAATTGCCTAGTAATTATAAACAAATCAAATTTGACAAGCCAAAGCGATGTGATCCATCTCTCTGGCGGAGCGCAGGTGTTAGTTTTTGAGCACTTGCTTTGTGCATACTCTGCTATTGTTAGCGTCCAATACCTATTACAAATGTAAAGGTTTCCGCCCACATTACACCGCTCGCATATCTATATTAAGGCCATGTAATACTGCCGTACATCAACTCTGTATGCAGGTTTTATATTCCTCCACGTTGCAATGGAAACTTTGTACTGATTTTCGAAGGTGCCTCCTTTGGTGATGATTTACCTTTCTTTTTCTTAGGTTTTTCGGTAAAGTCACGTAGGTAAAAAATTAAAGTTAATAAAAGTAAAATAAAAAATAAAATAAAAATCACGACGTTTCGGAGGCAACACAAGCTTCCGTCTTCAAGTGATACAGCTTGATACAGCTATCGTGCTGTGACGGTTCCACCTGAAGACGGAAGCTTGTGTTGCCTCCGAAACGTCGTGATTTTTATTTTATTTTTTATTTTACTTTTATGAACTTTAATTTTTACCTACGTGACTTTACCGAAAAAAACCTAAGAATATGAATCCTTGCAGTCACGAAAGCTTCAAATCTAGAATTACCTTTCTTTCTCACAAACGAGTAGGATTGTGGATCATCGTCTTGTACTTAATATCCATTGCTATATATTGATGGTTTCGCCATTTGTATAAAATTACTATCATGTTGCCTCACCTTTCATAGGTCAAAGGGAAAGGTTCAGCTTCGTGCTCACATCACTGCTGGTGGAAGGGCCTCCACTCAAGGTATTTTGGTCTACTCTTCCACGTTGGCCAGGTGTTTTAATAAGAGGTGGGAGTACCGACACTTTACCCCACCATGCACCACGTGATGATTGACTATCTGTGTTGGACCCATAGGAACTTGCACCATTGTTTCAACTGCCATAAGCCTTTCAAATTAACAACTTTTTTTTAACACTTTCCAACAACACTACCTTAATATATAAAAAAAATCATTGACAATGTTTTGTGCAATAGCCCTTCTTCGTAGCACAAATTTAATCAGGTTTGGAAGAAAAAAAAACTTCATAGCTTCTAAGACTTTCATAGATTGATAATTGATTTTTGGATTAAGCTGCATAATGAATGATCAGACGAAGGCTAAGAAAGTCAGAAGCGCCAGGCAATTGTTGTTCGCTTTTCCTGGATCTTGCCGCGTATCTAATTTCTGTATTTGGTTGAGGATTGTTCTTCAACTTTCCGGTGAACTGAAATCGTAATATTAATTGGCGTGTTATAAACGCTTGTATGCGTGACAGTTAATTTTCTGTGGCTGTGGCATGCGATGGAGGGTCTTGACGACAGAAACGTGTCACATATTTACATGGCATAACCCGAGAATCAATAATGAATCATAATTACATCGACTGTGAAAATCTCTGTGTGGAGAGTTTCTTTTTTTAGGGTAATCACATATATGTTGGTAGATATCAGCACTATTCACGGGATCAGTATTTTTAACAAATGTTAAAACTATATCCGTATGAATATTAGATCAATCGTAGTAAAGAGCAGTATCATTCATGGCATCGGTAAGTTTGATCACGAGAAAATGTTACGAGATAATTCGGTTCAATTAGATATAGTTTCCCGTGTGCTATTGCAATTCCAACTATAAATCCGATTAAAAATGTTTGCATGTGCATCCAGATGAGCAATTTATTTTAAAAATGTATCTATCTTTCGCAGTTCATTACTAACATCATACTAAAAAGAGGAAAATCTACCCCGTGTTCCGTTACAAACACAATTACAAATGTATGCATCACATTGGAGGTAAATTATTAAGTACTTAATTTGCTTCTCACATTGATATATCCACTCGATACATTTCGTTCAATTTCACTTTTATTGAAACATATTTAACCTCATTCTCAGCAAGCTTAGAATATCTCATCAACCATATTCTCTCCACGCTGACATCACCCTCCTGCGATGCCACAATCCATCTGGGTGCACTCCCTCATTTGATTACCATTCCTTACCAATTCAACACGTAGAATTTCGCGACCAATATTATGCACAATAGAGGCTTTTGGGTTAGATTTAAAATGGTAAATGTTGTGGGTTTACTCTCCAACACACCGGTGTGCTGAACTAGCAACGGATTGGCAGTTTTTATTTTTTTACGTGACAACCTTACTAAATGGCTGTGTCGGGTGGTGGCGGATTTAACGACACATTTATATTCTTGGTTCTTTCGGTAAAGTCAAGTAGAAGGGAAATAATAAAATAAAATGTTGTATATTTTGTATTATTTCCCTTCTATGTGACTTTACCGAAAGAACCAAGAATATGAATCCCTGCAGCCACGAAAGCTTTAAATCAAGACACATTTATAATTACGCAATCTAAGCCTAAAGCATATATTATGGATTGCTTGCCAAGCCCACTTATTTTTCTCAGCAGCCAATATGATGGCTTTAATTGGCAATTTTTACTCTGATCCATGCATTACTCTTTCCATCAACGTGACTCCCAGCATTCATATTTCCATACTTTTGTGTTCCATGTTCATTTCCAGAGTACATGTGTTTGAGCCAGAGGTGAGGGCTGGTAATATGCTCTTATTTCTGATGAGAACATTCTATCTTGCTCTTCATTATCAAATATACTCTTCTAAAAGCAATACATCCTTCTCTCACTTACCTTTTAGCTGGTAGGAACCTCCTGGTTACACCAGCCCACAGGAGATTATTGTGTCCGTCCGTCCGTCGTGCAGGGAGGGGCTGGGTGGGGAGGGAGGGGCTGGGTGGGGAGGGGAGGGTGGGGAGGGCTGGGTGGGGAGGGTGGGACTGGGTGGGGAGGGGAGGGTGGGGAGGGGCTGGGTGGGGAGGGTGGGGCGGGGTGGGGAGGGGAGGGTGCGGAGGGGCTGGGTGGGGAGGGTGGGGTGGGGCTGGGTGGGGAGGGTGGGAGGGTGGGGAGGGTGGGGAGGGTGGGGTTGGTGGGGAGGGGAGGGTGGGGTGGGGAGGGTGGGGAGAGGCTGGGTGGGGAGGGTGGGGTGGGGCTGGGTGGGGAGAGGAGGGTGGGGAGGGCTGGGTGGGGAGGGTGGGAAGGGCTGGGTGGGGAGGATGGGGAGGGGCTGGGTGGGAAGGGTGGGCTGGGTAGGGGGTGGGAGGGGTGGGGCTGGGTGGGGAGGGGCTGGTCACCCCGTGGTGCCCTTATTAAACTCAACGTTTAACCTACTCACGCCGGCTTGTACCCGCCCTCATAGTCAGGCATATTTGCGGAATACACCATGCCGCCGTTGACTCTGGCCATTGATCGAGCAACCCAACGTTCCTACCAGCTCCGTCCGCAGGAATGTGTTATATTTGTTGATTTTTTAAATCTTAGTTAAAATTTTTTAATCACAGTCCACCTTTAATAATAAGTTTTCATATACGCATACTCTTCTGCGATTTCAAGGCATGTGCCTAATCAATGATTAATTCCTGTAAAAAAACTAGTCTACTTGACTTTTGCTTAGTCCGTATTTCTAATAGAGTACAATTTGCATTTATATTGCACGTACATGCAACCACTTTCTAAGACACAGTACAGATCAGTGGGCACATTTATTTTATAGAAATACACGGTCAGGGGCAGAAAGTGGACACGAACAGGGAGTCGGCAGCATAGGTGGCTGAAGGAAGGGAGCTGCCGACTATAGGAGCAGCAGAGGAGAACAAATGATATTCTCAACGAGATCATATTCACCAGGGGTTTATGGAAGATCTTGCAAATGGTGTGTTCTTGAATTTGGTCTGAGATTGGACTCGGAGCCAGGGAGAGGGATTGGAGGATCAGGGTGATGTTATCTTGTTTACGGGTATGGAGAAAGAGCCTGGTCTGCGTTCTGGGTCATTCTGCAGTTTTTTTTTTATGAGAGATTTTTGGGAGGCCATGGAGGAGAGAAATGCAAAATTTGAAGCTTTCGTGACTGCAAGGATTCATACTCTTAGGTTCTTTCGGTAAAGTCACGTAGGTAAAAAATAAAATTAAAGTTAATGAAAGTAATTTTAGCTGTGACGGTCCCACCTGATGACGGAGACTTGTGTTGCCTCCGAAACGTCGTGATTTATTATTTTATTTATTTCCATTATAACTTTTATTAACTTTTAATTTTATTTTTTACCTACGTGACTTTACCGAAAGAACCTAAGAGTAGAAATGCAAGAGCTGAGTCCGGATGTAATGAATGGACAGGGAGCTTGCTCGGCAGCTGGGGTAAGGACACGGCCGATGCAATCTCATTGTCTCAGTGTGTGGCCGTTCTTCTTTATAATAGTTTTGATATGTTCTACATATAAACTATGAATAGTTTTAAATTGAGGATTTGGTTTGTGAGAACCCAAATGGATGCATCATTTTCCACTGAATAATATGCCTTCATATTTTACCAAAGCCACATATAATGCTACATAGAACGTGAGAGATACTTCGTATATGCTCCAACAACAAGCCATGAAGATGTATAATTAGACTAAATGAATTGCCATAACACATTCTGCGGAGGGAGCTGGTAGAACGTTGGGTTGCTCGGTCAATGGCTAGGGTCAACGGCGGCGTGGTGTATTCCGCAAATATGCCCTACTGTGAGGGCGGTCACAAGCCGGCGTGAGTAGGTTAAACGTTGAGTTTTATAAGGGCACCACGGGGTGATCAGCCCCTCCCCACCCAGCCCCACCCTTCCCACCCCCCACCCAGCCCCACCATCCCCACCCAGCCCCTCCCCACCCTCCCCACTCAGCCCCTCCCCACCCAGCCCCTTCCCATCCTCCCCTCCCCACCCAGCCCCACCCTCCCCACCCAGCCCCTCCCCACCCTCCCCTCCCCACCCAGCCCCACCCTCCCCACCCAGCCCCTCCCCACCCTCCTCTCCCCACCCAGCCCCTCCCTGCACGACGGACGGACGGACACAATAATCCCCGTGGGCTGGTGTAACCAGGAGGTTCACATTAACTTCACTCGTCGATTCCATCTCTCGTGTTGAGGATTTGGTCTGATGGACCGACTGTTTCTGTCTCATCCACACTCTGTTCAACCACAAGCACGGCCACACTGCACGTCATAAAACACTTTCTATTTCCGCTTCTTCCAACGCACTGCTCAAGTTTGGAATTCCCCTCCATCATCTCTTTTTCCCAAGCTCTGTCAGAGATGTCTGTTTCCTCAACGAATTCGACACAGGAAGTCCATCACAAGCTGGTGGTATGCAAGTAGACTATCTCACAATACCAGAAGAGGGAGAACCACATGTACATTCAGTGCCTTGGGTGGTGCATTGTGATTAGGCAACTGACACACAAAAAAATGGATTATTAATTATCCCGGGATGACTTACAGATTGGCCAGGAAAGTTACTGGGGGGGGGGGCGGAACAGGAGAGGTGGCAAAGCTTAGATGTAGGTAATACTTCAACATCGCCAATGCTAGGACAAGGATAATTGCAATCGAGAAAAAATGGTGAACATGAAACAATCTAGTTCAGGAGTTTGGGGAATTTACAAGGTTTCTAAGCAACTTAATCAAATCCATAGAGAAGCAAAGTGATTAAATGGATACAACCACTTTAAATGATGAGAAAACTAATGTTGAATCGAACATTGCTTTGAAAGCGTGTGTGTTGGGGGAAGGGGCGATGGAGGTACAGAAGCAAACGGTTATCTGACACCAAAAAATATTATGTTGAACAAAAGGAGAGGTTTGATAATGGTTCAAATACCAAATCAAACATAGAATATACTCAACACAAAACATGGAAATTAAAATGCAGCAGCATCGTTAACTATTATACAGTTCCCTTAATTACGTAGCAAATGTGGTAATAACAATGCAAGGGCAATGGGTGATTAATATAATTTTATGGGACAATCTTGGTCAAGAATCATAACAGTAGCAGACAATGAGTGGGACGCTTCCTAGCGGACGCCCACCAAGGAGATGAAGCGGTGAATTAATCTCGTGGGCTGTAGGTGTTAGATGGAATATTGCAGGATCGCGAGAGGTGGTGGATTGTGTAGGCCTTTATCCAGCAGTAGATTAACCATGGCTGAGGAAGATGATTGCATAAATTCAAGTCCACTGTTTTGATATGCACTGCAGATAAAATGCTCTATCTACATGACACTTTGGAATACAAAGGAGTTTTTTTGTAGAATGTGAGAGTGTAGAGAGTATGTTATTCAGTTCACGTAGCTTTACATTTCAGAGTATTTCTCAATATTGTTATGTAAATCTTTGACTTGTAATCATTTTCAATTCTACTTTGTTTGACGTCAAGACAGATATTTCATATCAAATGTCACTAGATACAATTTAATTGTTTTCGGCTGTAAAAAACTCACTGAATTGGTGTAAGTAAAGCAGTTTGAAATTTCTGCTCTATGCTACATGATTAAAACCATATATAAGGATTTAGACTGTTCTTTATATTGCATAACATTGTTGGAAAATAAATGCGTTAAAAAAGTCACATTTAAGTATTAGTTAATCCTTTGTTGACTCATAGTAAGAAGTTATATTATTCAAAACGTTTGCTTAAAAGTAAGGGAGGTTATGTTTTATTAAATTACATTGCTAAAAAAAAACTAAAGCACTCACTGTGTGTGTGTTAGAATTATTTCCAGAATAAAATATTGAGTGTGGAGGAAGCCGCTCACAATATTTAAATTCCGCTCAAATTCTTCTAATATCACAGTGGGCATATCTTATTGGCTGACCCCTCCTTTTTGTGGTTTGCATTGTTACTTTATTGCTGTAATCTCAGTGTATCTGATTAATCTGTAGACGTATTTTCCATTTTACCACCTTCCACTGAATGGCAGTAATCATCGTCTAAGGAAGCTCGGATATGAGGGTAAAATGTTGGGGTTTGCAGTGCTTTTGGAAAATGTAATTCAACAATAAAATACATACTATCAATATGCTTAAAGAGCAATGTTGTCAGTCGGTGCTTATCGTTTGCAATGACATATGGATCGGAAACAATAAGGCTGAAAACTACGCAACATCAGCATGTAGAGGTGCATACTGGGAATGAAACTGAGATAGAACGAATAACAAACGCATGGATCGGAGAACAAATGCCGATTTGATACACCATGCAGTATTGACGGAGGAACATAATTGGGCTCCGGTAGGCCACATCGCCAAGTGGAGATGATGGTCGATACACGGGCATGGTACAGGAGTTGGAGGCAAAGGATGGGGACACACCTGAGATGATGAGGACAGTCACAGTGATGAGGTGAGATCGGCTCACGTGCAGAAGCGAGATGTTTCGCAGCGGCGGTGGATACATCAGGGCCGGCGATGACGCTTATTATTCAACAAGCATTCTGGTGTAGATATAGTATTGCATGAATTAAACATGGTGATGCGTTAAATACAACAGCACTAGTGATATAAAAACACATGAAAGATGGTAAATGTAGTTTATGTAGATATTGCTTAAGTGACATGCACGTGAGAATATTTAACATTACGTTCTGTTTGTGATTTTCAAGTGCAGGCTCATCTATTTATGGAATGTATGCATAGCAATTTAGAATTGATAGAGTAACACGATAATTATAGTGATCTCCTCAAACCATTGAATTATATTTAAGTTGTCACAAATATTCGTGCTGGGTATTGTAGCACGTCAAACATTGTGTACATGATTTAATGAAGCTGCCTTAAATGCAGAATCAGAATATGTGTTTATACTGTCGAATCCATAGAGCGAGAAAGTTATTTTTCACAGATGTCCAGTCGGGGCTGGTCAGAACGTTACAACAATAGACGATACAAAAACACGAGTGCAAAATATAGTTCAATACTTGCACATTCCCACACTTGTGCTCAACATTCAGCTTTTGTCAATGCTTTGTGTGTTCGCTTTAGTGGCCGGTTCCCCATTGGCCACCGTTATTCTTCTCATGGTGTATTAAGTAAGCATTCATACTCTTTGCTTCTTTCGGTAAAAATAAATAAATAAGAAATCACGACGTTTCGATCGCAACACAAGCAATCGTCATCAGGTGGAAGGATACAGCAGTAGAACTGCTGAACAAGAAAGCATTTGTTTGACTTAAAGCTTTCGTGACTGCAGGAATTCATGTTCCTTGGGTATTTCGGTAAAGCCACGTAGATATAAAAAAAAAATTTGAAGAATAACAATATCACGAAGTTTCGATCGCAACTTCTTGGTTCTTTCGGTAAAGTCACGTAGAAGGGAAATAATAAAATAATAAAAATGAAACATAATAAAATAATTCTCACGACGTTTCGGCCACAACGCAAGTAGCCGTCCTCAGGTGAAAAACAGGTCTGTCGGAAAGACATTCACTGCTAAGCTTGGCAGCGTATTTTAAGCTGGGTGGGAGGAGAAGAGCGCTGTCTTTCCGACAGACCTGTTTTCACCTGAGGACGGCTGCTTGCGTTGTGGCCGAAACGTCGTGAGAATAAATTTATTATGTTTTATTTTTATTATTTTATGATTTCCCTTCTACGTGACTTTACCGAAAGAACCAAGAAGATGAATCCCTGCAATCACGAAAGCTTTAAATCGAAATTTCGATCGCAACACAAGCAATCGTCATCAGGTGAAGCATATAGCGGGAGAACAGTGGCAGAGTGCACGGCTTGCAATCAGAAGTTTGCGAGTTCAAATTGTAATTGGAGGTCGACAGCCCATCATCCCTCCGTGGTCATTAAAATACATACCGCTTATTGTTGGGAAGTCGTGCTTGTCCTGTGGTTAAACTCACCACCACCACCATAGGAATGATGAATTTCCACCACTAACTCGAGGCTGTGAACATGAGATCAGTGCCGCCTCAATGCGCATATGAGCAGGAAATCACTTAGACTTTTAAATAAACAACATTTCCGGCGAGATTTTCCCATGTAAATTAGGTAATAGTTCATCCCCTACTCCCTTCCCCGGGTTATCTCCCCCCCCCATCAACCAGGACGCGTCGGCTATATGAGCCTGGCGGATATTCGCGTGCGGTTGTTTTATTGTCGCCCAACATTCTGCAGCTGGCTTTTGTTGCTGTGGACAGCAAAATAAAAAATGTCTCCGTACCTTTAATTAGCCCCGCACCTCTACATTAGTTTAACACGTAGGCTTTCGCGACCAATATTATTCATAATCAACGTTTTTGGGTTTAGATCGCGTTAATTATAAATGTGTCGTAACCCTCCACCACCCGACACGGCCAATCAGTAAAAAAGTGTCACGTTGACAAAATACAAATAGTTCACTGCTTTAGCCCACAGGTGTGTTGAAGCGTGAAACCACAACATTTAAAACATTTTAGTACAACGTTTCGCTGGTAATTGCATCCATTACAATACTTTCACAAATAGTCATGTTCCTTTGCCACTTTAAGATGGCACGAGTTGAATATTAAACAGCTGTGCACGTTTGATGGTGGATCGGTGGATCAAGTGGCGTAGTGGTTCGGGCACTGCACTATTAACCCGGCAACCCGAGTTCGCGTCCCAGGCACACCTGTCCTGGTTCCCCCGCTCCTCACCAACCCGTTGTGGCTGGCGTGGTGAAATATCGTTACACAATCCCGATGACCGGACGAGGCAAGGCCTTTTGTGTGCAGTAGTTGATTGAATAACAGCTGTTCATTTTTATTCATAGTACATAAAATTACGTGAAAAACCTTTACCACGTTCTAATTATTAAAAGTGTATTGATCTGTTTCGTATAAATGCTTGTTCTGTATTTTTAGGTGGATTTTTTTTTCGTATATAACATTCACCGTTTTCTCTAAAATGATATTCTCTTTAAAAAAGAGAGAGCACTACTACGGTGACCTTGCTATCGTATATTGAAGTCATCTAGAGATATGCATATACATATAAGTCATCGAGAGATAAAAATCATTCTTCGCATTTGCCGTCCTTGGTGGTACCAATACGCAATTTCTGGGCGTATAGATTGAGGAGCAGTTGTGAAACCATTTAATCTCTAAGAGCAAACCCTTACCACGTTGTGTCCGTAACCCTACAAGGGAACACAGTGTTCTGTCCGCATTCATGCAGCTGAAGAGGTCCACATTAAATAGTCACAACAATTAAGTAGAGGTCACCGCGCCTTGGCACTGCGGGTAAAAATACCCAAAAAGTTAATGAAATGCGTGTAGTGTTCAAATATCCCGCTAGAGGGTACGAGGAGCCTCCTAGTAAACAAGCTTCTTGCACGTGCTGATTATTAATACGTCTACGAGCCCACCACGGCCACTGCAGAAATGACCCGGGGTTTCTGTACGGCAACATTAGCCACTCATGCCAGGTCATTCGAACACACCCACTGCGACTTGGCATTTACTAGTTGTGGTCTTTATGTAAGGGTATCATAAAATACATTTTAACCTTACATAATGGAAAGTGACTGAGAAGCATGCGACTATGCCAGCAGCGTAATAAAACTGTACAAAAAATGGATTGGATTACTAATCACATTTTATCTCAAGGGGATGGTGTCCTAACTCCACTTGACAATATTTTGCCCTTCGCATTGCATCTCGCGCCCATTGCTCTCGAGATATATACTGGCCATTTATCATTTATATGGAGGGACGGTCGGCAGAGAGGGGTTTTTATTTCACCATTGCCACTGTGTGCCAATCAATTGGCAACAGATGATGAGCAAATCGGCTTTCGCCACCCGAGCTGCAGGCTCATTACCAGGCACAACTAATAGACAGGTCATGGTCCAATATGGGCACCGCAGGATTTTTCCTCATACCAAATCAATAGCAGCCTTTTTTTTATCAGACTATAAATCCTCGGCTGTAAATGGCTAGAAGTTTTTCACTCTCATCAGAAGCCGTTTACATACAAATGAAGCTGGTTATTGCTGATATGGGTTCAACAATGTATCCAAATGGTTAACCCATACGACTCGCAATGTATGTATGTTGAACTTCTTTCACACCATACGTAGCCAACCGTGCTAATCGGAGGTGCCGGGGGAGGAAAACAAACTAAACACAACGTAGTTCTAAAGAAATTATTTTTCAATCTAGATTTTAAAGGGCATAGCTCCAGTGGCCTCCTAATATTGAAGGGAAGAGCGTTCCAGACGGCCGTAGAAGCGCATCTGAAAGCGCACGATGCAGTGACCGTCTTTGTTCGATGGAACGAACAAAAGCCGCTTGCGAGGATGACCGGAGTTCCCGTGATGGCTTCTGCTCCTTGATGTGATTAGTAATGTATTGTGGTTCATTTGTGGCCAGCAATCCAGAGGCCACTGGTTTGATTCAATCACCTGGTGCAGCAGTTGAAACATTAGTTTACGTTTTTTTTTATTCCACCCTCTCTCCCCCTCCTATTTATACACCTAGAAATATAAATAGGTACCCACGTTGATCGGCAACTTACAGGTGGTGGATAATGCAATGGGTATTTCCACCTCTCCCAAGACATCTTTGCCGACGTGGAAGATTAGGCTAAAATACCCTCTAGAGCTCGTGCTAGTGGAGGCCCTTCTGCCAGCAAATGGTGTGAGCAAGTAATGGTAAGGCTGCACCATCGCTCTACCTCTGTGGCTGCACCTCGTGGGTAACGCAAATCTATTGTAAGTGAGAAGTGTTCGTTTGGTCTCATCAGCCTCAGGATCTGATCCTGAGATCTTACAGGCACTTGTCCAAGACTCTGACACAGTGCATTAACCCGATGACTCACAGTGACATGATGCAATTTGACTTTATTGCACTTCTATTTTGTCCTCGCAGCTCAATTTAGGAAGACTTTTCACTTGGCATCATTCATTTCAAAGTGTGTTCACAACAATGGAAATGCACTGCGTATTCCATGGGCTGTGAGTGGAAGTTGCATTGACACATGGATGGCCTTTCTTGGGCTTTTGAAAAGCCTTCTCGTTCACTCCGTGCCAAACTGTGGCACGGAGTAAATATACGACTTTAATGTGGAAATATACTTTTCTGTTCATTTCAACATGTTTATTGAATTTTTATTTACAAAACTAACAACGGATTCGTGACTAAATTTCTTAAACAAACAAGACATTTTCTTTCTTTCGCTTAAATTCTAATCCAAAGTGACGGAATCGATCATCAATCTTCAACAATCAGTTCCCCCAACATTTGGAGTAATTTCTTCGCGATCATCGGCATGGGTTCCATCAAGCACGATCTACACATGACCTCTTATCTTTAACCTAACTCACGTTTGGGGCTCAAGCCTTGAACGCTTTGCAGAGCAGTTTTATTTGACGAATATCGTGGGCACGTGGATTGCACAGTTGCACAGCATCAACAAGTAAAGTAGGAATGTCCTCTGGGCGGATCTCTGCTCACAAGGCCACAGAACCACACGAGAGAGCCCCACCTCTTCTTCCAGCATGTGTGCAGGACAGCCAGTCTGCCCTGCGTGTTCCGTCCTTGCTCTACGTAGCCGCAGATGATGTGCAACATAGTCTGCTGCTCCCCCCCCCCCACAAAAAAAGTCACATGGCCCCACCGGTGTTCAGAGAGTCTATGATTGTATGTCTTGACATTTCTAAAGGATTTGATGTCTCTGCCATCGTGTACTAATCATTAGGCATCCACTCGAATATGCAGGTCTGTATTTCTAGCTTTCTAACGTAAAATAAAAAAAAATATTTATGGTCGTTGATTGAAGCTATTTTTATACCTTCACCATTAACTCTGGCATTCTGCAAGGATACAACTAAAACTCTTTCTTTATTTTACCAGGTAAGGCCCACTGAGCTGTATAACTCCTTCTCAGAAGCGACCTGGCCACAAATGAAAGCCCAATAAAGTGGCTTTTCTTGTGGAAATGTATAGCAGCCAAATAAATACGCATGTTGATTCTAAATTTAGAGGGAACAACTGAAGGACCCGGAGAAAAATCCACAAGGCCACAGAGAGAACAAATATACAGACATCGTAAGGGACGGTTTGGAACCCACAAACACTTGTATACCAGGCAAGCTAGTTCAGATCTCGCCACCACGGCACACCACGATGTATTTGGTATCCAGAATTATGTATTCTCTACTTTAACGATTGATTATCTTTCACTCACAAATATGAATCACTCATCAGCAGATGACGGTACATTTAATGCATCAAACCCAATTAAATCACAAGTATAAAGCAGTACACATGTATCTGCCCAACGTGCAGATACTTCACCATCAATCACAAATTCTTGATTGGGGCAACAAAAGAGCTGGTCACGGACAAGTAAAAAAAAAACACAGTCGATGATGATATCACATAAGACGAGCAATTCCACTGGTCCTCCCATATTTAACGATTAAATTATTCATAGTAAACCCATTAACCTGCTTGGCACGACCATCTCTATGTGGATTCTCAAAACCGGTTATTACTGCATTTCTACCTTTATACTTGGGGCATCTTTTCAGAAGCTTCACCAATGTTAACTTCATTTTCAAAATCACGTAATATTGCCAAAGGTTGTTTTTTTTTTGCCAAAACGTGACATATCGTGGTAACAAGCACTGCTTAAGCAAAAAACTGTTTATGGAGAAAGGCAAGTCACTGTGGTAAATCCATCAACAATTTAGAAATGCTCTTTTAAGTGGTGTTATGGGAAAAACACAAATACAGCTACAGTCTAAATAGGTTCACATAAATACACACTTGTCTTATTATGCACAATTTACTAATGTGGATACTAATATGAGCAGATATATGGAATTGAAGTTGAGTTTTTTGCATGCACCAAGTAAGTGATTTTTTAGACTCATATAAAATGCAATTCATTTTCATGGGGAAAAACAGAATGTGCAACATGAAGCAAAGTACTATTGATGCAACTTTGCAGCGTTGAATATTGTGTCATGCTGACGCTATACTATATTATTATTGTTGTTGGCAATTCCACCACCGATCTGTGTGTTATTCGTAGCTTTGGAACGGAAAGATGATTTTCCTTCCCTGCGATCGAGAATGAGAGATTGCTTTCTATTAGCATAGAAATGACCAAAAGACCACATGGTAAAATACATGACTAATACGGATGCCAAAATTGCAACATGCAGCTGCCGCTATTTTGGTTTGGTCAAGCTCAGTTATTTTAATTTGAGTGCCACCAGATTGCATTCGGATTAAACTACAATTTTAAATAAACCAACGGGTCATTCTCAGAACCATTCTTCCTCGCAGTCTGGATGCTTGTTAGTGTTGTTAGTGTACTGCGAGGGGAGCCTGACAATGGAGACACGGGAGTATACATGATCTGCCTTTGGGTGGGGAGGGAGGTGGATGGGGAGCTGGGTGAGTGGAAGAGTAAAGAAAAATTGGCATGAAAGATAGAGGTGAGCCTCACACTGGGGGAAGCTATGCAGTGGGCTATTGTTTCCATGTCCCATGCTAAGCACAATTTCTCTGGCCAGGATCAATGTTTTGATCCCACAGGAGCACATTTATACACCCGCTTCGATGTGGTTTGCAGGCTCGACTGGTTATATGTTGCCATTGCACAAGAGTCACTGGCAATCGGGATTAACCGGCCTGAGAATTGCAGATCCACATCGAAGTACGCTGAAAAAAATATGGTAATATAAGCTTAAAGCGTTTTATATAAATTGCTACACTTGGCTGTGTGAATTGTTGTTCAACTTACCGGCGAGCTGAAACAACAACAACAACAATAATAATTTGTGCGTTAAAATTTTGTATAAGTGACAATATAATTTGTTTGGCCATGTCGGTTGGTGAAGGGTTTCACAACATAGGTTATGTGGGATCGTTACATGGTCTAACCCAAAAATCAATTATGAATCGGGATATAAAATGTTCTTTCTCTGAAGAAATTGAGTATTCTGTGTGGATTTTCTCCTGGCGCTCTACTTTCCTAGCACACAGAAGCATTCGGCACTTACAAATGACACATTTCTCATTCAGTGTCAGTGCAAAGAATATTAATAATAAGATCAACAATACCTCATTCCCAAATTTATCTCTTTATGTAAAACTAATTATATTTTGCACAAACCATCAGCCACGTGGCCTTCTAAGACTGCGCCTTGGCAACATTGGTTCAATACAAGCAAACTGGAGAGACACGCGAATGAGGGTGTTATTTACTTCAAAGTAAAATTGGCCAAACATGTGAAGCGGAAACCTCCTTGAGTCTCAGTGAGGCTCTTTCCAGCAAAACAAAGAAAATGCTATGATTCGTAATTTGATTTGTGATGATTCCTTCATGCTTGATAAATTATGCATTTAATTTGTGCGCTATTTAGTCCAAGGAAATGTAAAACTTTCAGTATGCAGAATGACCAACTCCAAGAGTAACCTGGGTGAGAGCACTCGCATACTTAAATATATTTATAACCTCATTGTCAAAAATAATAACGTATTAATTGAAGTTGTAAAAAGGTGTAAAGGTTGTGAATATAAAACACATTTCCAGTAATGTGGAAAATGTTAAAAGGTTTTGTTACAAGCACATATGTCTATAATATCAATTTGAGTAAATACAAGCAGTGCTAATTATATTCATATTCTATGGTTCTTTTGGTAAAGTCACATAGATAGAAAAAATAACAATAAAATAAAAAAATAAAGTGAATATTATTTTATTGTATTGTTATTGTTTTTATCTAAGTGACGTTACCGAATGAACCATAGAATATGAATTCCTGCAGTCACGAAAGTTTTAAGTCAAAATTAGAAACATTTTTTACAATTATTTACCCAGGGAGGTCTCACTGAGTCTCGAGACTTTTGCAGGAGGGTCCTGCCAAGTTTTAGAGGTCAATAGGGGTCAATGTTGCTATGCGAAATCCCAACTTGAGTAATGTTTCAGCAAAGGTGCTCGAAATAAATCCATGCAAAACAGTGGGAGAACAAACTCCCCATAGAATGGGGAAATCAAAACAAAGGCCCTTCTTTGCCATGAAGCACATGAGTCACCGCCGCACCACCTTGCCATCCAAATAATTATCGTCTCGTATTCGGAGTGATAATATGACAACCTGGCAGCGTTTAATAGCCTCTGGCTTTCATGGATATCCCAGAGCATCAGTGTCACTGCTGCTGGGAATAGCAACTAAAGCATAATTTTCGGCAGTTATCCCACAATTAACATTTTAAAATTCACCTTCATTTCTGCAGGCAACAAATTAATGGCGTTTCTCTCTTTCTCCATATTGCTTTGTTTCTGTGCCCCTTTTTTCAGGGAAAAAAGACAAATTTTTCTGTCTATAAATAAATGTGTGTCCTTGTGATGTCTGTCCGCTTGTATGTCTGTCTATAGTTTTCTAGTTAGATTTTTGTTGCTATTTCTTTTATGCCTGATGATGATTGCTTGTGTTGCAATCGAAACGTCGTAATATTGTATTATTTAATTTATTATTTTATCTTTAGACGTGACTTAACCGAAAGAACCAAAGAATAAATGTGATGAAGTTTTAGTTTTCGGTTGGTGTCTTTTTTTTAAACTCGTGATTATATATGCACCACCCCAATGCAGCAAGTAAATAAACAACCATCCACTACTGGCCATGTGCATCACGTGTGCATATTATCCGCATTTATGAATAACCCAGGGGATCATTCTCACCAGACCTTTTGCTCAACCAGTGAATTGCTTGAGAATATTAATTGCACATTTTCATGCTGAACAATTTTGAGCAAATTATGTTTCTACAGTCAGTAAACTGTAATAGCCAATTTATGTACAACTGATATTCAATTAATGCACATTGAGGGCAAATTTATTTTGTGTTAAATAGCATAGACAAGTGGTTTGAGTTCAACAGCTTAAAACATGGGTTTCTGAAAGCCCGTGCTATTATGAAAAAAGGACAAGCTAACGTTAAATAATTTCACCATTTGCCCCGTTATAAAAAATATTGCATTCAATTAAGAGTGTACAATTATTCACCCAAGGCAATCCTCACTGAGTCTCTAGACTTTCTTTCAGGGAGGTCCTGTATTGGAATGTTTGGCCAGTACCCTTAATAAATATTTGACATGTGGAAGGAAAACCAGTGTGCCAAGAGAAAGCTCATGCTTGCAACACTCAGCACTGCCATCTTCTGATCACACCTCGGAGCCCCGTGCCTACAACACCTGGCAAGCGCCAGTAGTGGTCACCTATCCAAGTACTAACCAGGCTCTGAGATTGATTGTATTGAGCACATTCGGTCTGCTTGAACTTCTTTGGCACTGCACGTAGCCAACCGTCCTAATCCTCGTGCAATGGTGCCAATGTGATTGATATAAGAATTATAAAATGCATTTTCCAATTACACTCACACAAGATGCATCTGGTTTACAATTCCATTACTATCTTTAACACCTCTCCACTCCCTTCACAACTGTGTGCTCTGATGGTAAAACATGCTTCATTTCCAGCCCTATCCGCCCACGTCTGCCGTCCTTTGATTTCACTGCGAGTCTTCATCTGCATCCTAATATGAAAGGTGCACCTGTAACTCAGCAGTAACCTTCTCAATTTGGTTATTTAAATTGGTAAAAAAAAGGGGTCAATATTTTCCCCTGAACATGCTATTTGGACCATCTGGCAGGAGTCCTGCAAACAGGGCCTTGTCCTCCCGGTGGGCTGACATTCAACAAAGCATCGCGTGTCTCGGGGCGCTCTGCGCCAAGAGGGTTTAACCGTCGATCCATTTCTTGAAAGAGGAAAAAAAAACAGACATTAAATAACGATTGCTCCATTGAGCAGTGGTAACACTTCGTGCCTCATAAGCAAGAAGGTCCTGGGTTGGATTGCTGACTCGGGCGCCTTTCTGCGTGGAGTTTGTCTTTCATCTTCTTGGTTCTTTCGGTAAAGTCACGTAGAAGGGAAGTAATAAAATAATAAAATAAAACATAATAAAATAATTCTCACGACGTTTCGGCCACAACGCAAGCAGCCGTCCTCCTTGGAGCGTATATTTAAGCAGAGCGCCTGACATCATTTGCATATCAAGAGGACGGCTGCTTGCGTTGTGGCCGAAACGTCGTGAGAATTATTTTATTATGTTTTATTTTATTATTGTATTACTTCCCTTCTACGTGACTTTACCGAAAGAACCAAGAAGATGAATCCCTGCAGTCACGAAAGCTTTAAATCGAGTTTGTCTTTCTCCCTCTGTTGCTGCAAGTGTTACCTCTGGGATTCTCATAGTTTTTTCCATGGCAAATAAAAACCACCCAATGTAAATAGTGTTGGCCAAACATCTCAATTCTGAACATTTCCCTTTGCAATTTACTCAATCTGGATGACGCAGCAGCAACATTGTCCCCGACTGCAAACACTTGGCAGGAACCTCCTGAAAAGGTCTTGAGATTCAGTGAGGCTTTCCTCGGTAAACAAGCATAATAATAACAACAACAATGATTTTTAAATTGAGACTGATTAAACATTTATTTCAGCCACGTTATTATCTAAACGCGCACGCAAATATATGAATACTTCAACGCAAGCAGCCGTCCTCAGGTGAAGACCAGGTCTGTCGGGGAGACAGCGTCTGACAGACCTGGTCTTCACCTGAGGACGGCTGCTTGCGTTGTGGCTGAAACGTCGTGAGAATTATTTTATTATGTTTTATGTTTATTATTTTATTACTTCCCTTCTACGTGACTTTACCGAAAGAACCAAGAAGATGAATCCCTGCAGTCACGAAAGCTTTAAATCGAAATATATGAATACTGCAATGACAACACTCTGTTCTGCGTCTCTACATGTGAATAGAAAATAATGTTCGGGCAATCGGTCTCTCCAGGACAATGGTATCAAGCAGCATTTGTTTAAGCAAGAAAACTCCGGGGTGGTTTTGATCCTCTGAGTCTCATCAGCACAGTGAGGATTGTTAACCAAATGCTGCTCGGTTAACATGTGTTTTATTATTGGCAAGAGCACTCCGTATAAAATGTGGGATTCTGTTCAACACAAAAGCAATTCTGTTGTACACATATAAGACTGCTGTTGTATAGAGGTTAGCTTCGTTTTTTTTACGACTGCTCTTGCCTTTAAATGAGTGGCATTTTTGGTTCACGTTTCCAAGTCATTTTATACTTATTGCCACCAAGTGCACTATTAAGAGCCCAATAAAGGTAATTAGTCTCGTAAGATTGTTGTTCATAATAAGTCTCAGCCCAAAATGGGTTTGTACCAGCTGCTATGGAGATTATGTCCTGGCAGTTTCCTCGCCTCTTGTTTTTAACAAAAAAACGTGATTATACTGTGAAAACGGCTCCTTAAAAAAAGAGTACATTTAATGTCGCATATGCTACTGACATATGTCAATGTTGGTCTTTACTTAACAACACTCAGATTGTCAAATATTGCTAATCATACAACCATCGGGCGGCATAGAAAACGCATCACACATTCCAACTCTTCAGTCATTGCTCTGTTTTTGACTGTAATGGCCTTACTTCCATTATTGTTAATAACTTTGCCGTTTGGCAAATAAAATATATGTTTTAGTACCACGATGTCCAGGAGATGTGTAACTATGAATCTGCTGTTTAAATGGTAAAATTGCCATGGGGCTTTTTTTGTTTTTCTAATTACATGCATGCTCGCAGCTTTCGCTGGAATTGCTCCGTTGTGGTTGCAACACTTAGTTAGCAGATGGGTACTGCAATGGGCACATTAATGTGCCTACAAGTGCTTCAGATAATGGCCGTTGCTGAACAGTTGGCTATATTTAAAAATATAGCGTGACATTCATAGGGGCACGCTCAACCATCAGCCAACAAACAATGTTTTCAAATCACGTCTCTACTCTCATTTTTTTGCTACCTTTAACATCAGATAAAATGAGAACATTGGTGTGTTTAGTGAAAAAAATGTTTTTTCCTGAGCGCAGTGTGCTAGGAATTTCGCTCCTCCAGTGACTCACAGTCTGAGTCAAAGAGGCAGAAAATAACTGTTTGTCCTCTCACCAGACAGTTGAGAGCGTTCGGCCAGCCTGCTTGGGAATGGTTTAGGCTGAATGTAAGCTACGCTTCTTGTTTGTAAGTCTTGAAACTGGTTGGATGGAGTCGATTAGGGATTTTTTTTTCTCTCCAAAAGTCCATAGGTATATATAAGTGAAGGAGTGTATTAATATTAATAGTACTCTAAAACCCTTTGCCATTTCAATGCCTAACAAATGGCTCCAGCACACCATGTCGGCCATGGGTTGTTTCACTTAAAACTCCTTCATGCTGATCAGTGTGGTGAGTCGGGGAATGGTGGCATGGGGCATGTACAGACAATCTACTTGCCACTGATGTTAGCCGTAGCCAGGAATCGAAATCGGGTCATATATGGGTTGCTCGGTCATTGTGTCACCACACCATACCTACAACAGTGTATATATATATGAAATCATGTTTTGTCAGATTATGAGCCATATTCGACATTTTCTAAATGTAGAAGTAGTTCTTAAGAGGGAGACTGGTGGTATAGCGGTTGGTGTACTGTGCTCTCAATCCTGGGATCTAAGTTCACCAATTGACTAGCATGGTTAAGTATGGTCTAACAACCCTCAACCGTGCTATCCTCCGATTAGCATGGTTGCTACATACGGTGCGAAAGAAGTTGAACATACTTACATCCATGGCATGGGGAAGGCCTTAATTCTGGATTGACAAAGGACTGAAACCTTTCATTATTATTACATGCAGTTAGAGGTCACATTTTATTCATAGTTATGAAGGTAAATATGGACGACATCAATATTGGTACAATCCAAAACTAATAACCTATACTAGATGATGAAAACATGCACATTATTGCATATTGCTGCAATCTTCCATACTTATATAGGCTATACATACAGTCTGTGCATTCTGCAGTAATGATGGCTTAAGGTAAGTTTTTTTAAAAGTGTGAATATGCTCGGAAGCTCTGAAATGATACACAAAACGCGTTATAAATCTATTTCACTGGGAACTACTATCTAAAACATACTTCCATCAAGATTTAATCTGATGCAAATTGTCCTAAAATCTGAAAATGTCATCCTTTCGTGCGATTGCCTTATCTTGACAAATACTATGTCTTGTAAATTCTTTATACAGTCCTTGCAAAATTGACTTACCAAGCACATTTCTTTTTTTTTACATATGATGGATAGTAACCCATGAACAAGATGCAGCAGCCTATAATTAACATTTGCAAATTGATGTTCTTTTTTAAATACGAAGACATTTCTTTGTCCTTTGAGAACGCAATAACAAATTGGAGATTGCGGACACCGGCTTTGACGGGACATTAAGCCATCTCCGCTAAGAAAGTTTGTTGGTCGAACCCTTCTGTGTGTGTGTGTCAAGGTTGGCAGCACAAAAGGTGTAGATTGCAATGATTGCAGTGCATCGTTTATCTTTTACAAACACAACAGTGGTACATCTTCTTGGTTCTTTCGGTAAAGTCACGTAGAATGGAATAATAAAAAAAATAAAATATAACATAATAAAATAATTCTCACGACGTTTCATTCAGACGCTGTCTCCCGACATACCTGGTCTTCACCTGATGACGGCTGCTTGCGTTGTGGCCGAAACGTCGTGAGAATTATTTGACTGTTTTATTTTATTATTTTTATTGTTTCCATTCTACGTGACTTTACCGAAAGAACCAAGAAGATGAATCCCTGCAGTCACGAAAGCTTTACATCGAAATATAATACAACAGTGGTAACCAAGTCCCAATATTTCTAGGGCTGGGGGGGGGAGCGGGGAGGGTGGCATGACTTCCACTGCCACCACATTCATACGAGAGCAAAGGTTTGGTGCAAGTCGTGACCTTGCTCTGCTTGGCCATCAAGGAGGCAAGGGGACGAAGCATCGGTTCCAGCTGCACTCCTTTTGGTTAACCTGTCTGCAGGGGCACATGACATTGAGTCCTGGCATGTTATTCCCTGCAGGAACAAATCTTCCCGCACTATCGAACTGTTTATCGATCACCTTTGTGGATAACTTGTTACTGTCCAGGGAATCCGAAAGCATTTTGATGTTGTAAACGGGCCCACGTATGGTAAGGTCAATGATGCCGGCTATCATTTTTTTGCTGTCAAGAAATGACACTTTATTGGCTATAATCTTAGTGATAAATATAATTACTGTACGTTAAAAAGGCCAAGACAAAAAAAAACACATTGTGATGTGAAATTTAAATGTAATGTTTAACGCATCGTCCTGCTACCCGGCATTGCTTTGTTTGAAATGTTGGCATGTTGGATGCGACATAAACAGCTAATTTAAAGTCAATAGCGCAATATATGAGTGGCTTTGCTTTCGACGGGTAGAAGTTAAAGAGGTTGCATAATCAACAGACCTGTGGTGATTAACTAATTTTGTTATTTATTTTCTGAGATAACGGAACGTGTGTTGGAGTGACTGCATGAAATTACTTGAGCATCCTCCAGGCAGCAATTAAAGACAAAACATTTATATGGTGTAAAGAATCCCAGAAAATCAATTGCCGCTCCTCCAGTGTGTGTGGTTTGTTTTGATTTCACTTCTGGAACAAAGACCAATTTATAGATAATGTTTACAACAATGTACTACCAACTTCTGTGCAATTTACCTTGAAGAATCTCGCAGTTCAGATTTTTTTTCATTCGAAATTAGGAACAAAAACAATGCCCTTTCATTGGTGTTGTGTATGCGTACATGCTCATCGTATGAAATAAAATACTTCAAAAGTCACACATTTAAAATGTAAAATACTAGGTTCAGCTCATCATTATCAACATCATCAGCCATGATCAATCAACTGCTAGATGAAGGCTGTCACTTCCTCTCACAATCTTGCGATGTATTTATCCACCAAGCTCATGCACACACGAGCTGACGTCATGATTCCATCTGCTCAGTGGACAGCTTCCCTGTTCCAATGCTCGGCTACCCACTCCGTCATTATGTTTCACTGTCCCTTCTAACGACGTGTCATAGGGTTAATTATGGCAACAGCAAAAAAAACAAGCGTTGCACATGCATCAAACAGCGGTCGTACAAACTGTGCTAAGATGCTGCTACAGTATCGTAGGCTTGGAGTAAATTAACATCGTGCTTGGCAACATTTTGATCGTTTTACATATATATAGAAACACGAGTTGCCACGTCAAAAATGTTGGTCAACCCCCAAAGCCTCGTCAAAAGTGGCAAAAAGTGAAAGGACAGTGCCTCACTTTGTCTTTGAAAAATGATGGGATTTCTATAGGAAAATAAACAATTTTCACGGAATAGTACACCAATGTCAAATGGCACAGCACACGGTGTCCCTCTCAGTGTCTGTGTTGTCAGTTGTTGGGTGGGTGGGGGAGAGGGCTGCGTGGTGCAAGGCACCGCGTGGCATTTCACACGGGAGAAATAACCACAGCAAACGCTGTGTTCAGCTTTACTTTCTCGTGCCGAGTTGAGATGCAAACAATGGAAGTTATATTTATCACTGCATGTTTTTGAAGACAGAAAACCCAAACGCATTTTAAACATTTTATAGGGTAATTTCTAAAGGCACACACCCATACACATTGCTTGATAATATTATATGTACTCTGTAAATATGTCTCTCACAGTTACAGAGCAAAGGCTCAAAGGTCCAAAACGCCCAGTGGCCAACAACAAATACCACCATTAAAGTTGTATGCGTATGAAAATAAAAACGATTCCTGTACACGATGTCCATGAGGCCAATGTTGTCCATAAACACAGATGCATGCAGCACAGATTTATTTTTCGGCGAAGATTGATTAATTTCAATTTAACACTTCCTTTTTTCACTTGATAAAATCTGCAGCCATTCTGGGATTTTTCTGTAATCATTAAAATGCAAAAAAATGCAGTGGCCAACAAATGTATTCACCTGCCACTAATTTCAACAAGCAAAAGTGCTTCAGTACACCGCCTAATTCCAAATCCATTTTCCACTCTCACTTCCATGGAATTCACGACGAAGGAAGACAAAAATAAGGAAAATGTTGGCAAAAAGTGTGATTTCAGATTAAAAGTGCAGCATTCAAACTGTAGGTTTCTTTCTTAAACGTGCAGATAGTTTGACTGCCTTGTCTCCCAGTAAAATGTTATGTGTGTGTGATGTGTTTGTACGTACTTTGACTTTTGTGCCCAGGAGTGTGATGGTTTCAGAATAAAATTCCTCATGAAAAAAAATAAGAACGTAAATGTTCAACAGGAAGACTCACATTTTATTTTAATTAGAGATGTCTGTCTTAGATTAAAAACCCATAACAGTGATCATTAACACTGCCTTATAAAGATTAAAATACACATATATAAAGATTAAAATACACATATATAAAGATTAAAATACACGCATCATCTTGCCCCGCTTTTAAGAACGTCCATTGCCCACAACACCAGCCTATTAAATGTTATACTTTATAAGCCAGCATTTTTAATGAATGATGAGTTTTTTTTAATCGAGCAAAGCACTCTTAATTTTCGATTGAAGAAGTTGAATTAGTTTTCTCATAAACGTAAATAGTCGTTATTAAAATATCAGCATATTCTTACTCTACGATTTAGGAACGTTCAGTAGTGAACTAGAACATTAACTTTAACAGTAAGGAAGGGGGGAAAAAAAGCCCTCTTTGGAAAATGGAGGGTCATATTAAAGTGGGTGATTAATTTGGCCTTGACACCAGCACACAGCGGGTCTCCTTTTGTGAAAGTGTAACCGGGGTCTTTTGTATCCTCAAGCAATAAAGCAAGAGGAGTCGGCCGAGCCTTCCTTCTGAGGGGGGGGGGAATGTTTCGCGTGTTTTCAGCCCACAGCATTGAACTGGGCGTCAGGAAATAACGATTCAACCAAAAAAACAACCTTCAGACTTAGTAGCAAACACTACACCTTCTGAACGAACCCTTGCCCCCCCCCCCCAAAAAAACCCCCCCACAATGTGAAAAATAATGGCATGGATGACTGCCTGGGGTTTGTGCAATCTCACACATCACACACGCGCACCAGCAAGCTTTTATTTGTTTCGGGGTGATGGGGAGGGGGTGGTGGTGGTGATGGTACAGTGGTGAGTGGAGTGGCCCGTTGCTGGGGGTGGGAGCTGATGCGGCATGATTGGAACCATTGTCTCTCCCAACGTCTAATTAGAGCGCCTTTTGCTTTGCCACTTTAGCGCCATCTGATTGCATTGTGCGGCCAGGTGCACAGGTGTGAATTATGATCTGCACGTGGTCGTCCGATTGCCCACCTATTACTCATATTATGTTAAAGCAGCCGCATAAATATTACGCTCCTTATTGTATTATAAACACGGAGCACCCAGGTGAATGAGCGACTCCCTGCGTTATCGCGTCTTTTCGTTCACGACCAATATAAGGTGCTTTGAAACTGCTGTGTTCACTCGTATTATTTCCCTTATTAGTAATTATGCATGTAATTTGAACTTCATTCGCACCGTACGTCGCCAACCATGCTGATCGCAGGTGCGGGGCAAGGACAACAAACTAAATACAAGCAGTTCTAAAGAAATTAGTTTTCAATCTAAAACACTTTCATACTGCCCTCCCGACCGATCGACCTTGCTATTACTTTCTTCTACTCGCACCGCTAATTGAATGCAGGGAAAGTGTGCATTGGGCTAAATTTCTCGCCTAATATATTCTGGGGTAAACCCACTCATGTCCGGCTACAGCGTCTCTCCAATGGTGGTTTGTGGTGGTGGTGGTGGCAGTGCCGCGGGTGAAGTTGAGTTGGGCCAATTTTGTCTTTGCCTTAAAGTGCATCATATGCCAGGGCATCTCAGAACGCGTCACATGTCATCTCAAGCATTTGAAAGGGCAGCTATCCACCCTGGAGGCACAAGGTGACTCAGCATGCGGCCTGCAAATGGCCATTACTCTCCCGGCAGGGGAGGATGAGTTCTATGTATAATACCAATGGACTAATTCGCAGGTCATTTTTGAGCTTGAAACATTTTGACCCTGACGACCCGCCAACAATTGCCTACTCTTGCGAATGACGCCGGTGGATCTTGCACGTCTCCTTTGAAGCGGAGGGCACGTATAATTTACGCTCATTACACCCGCAGTAATACATCAGGGTTGCCAATGGCTTCGCAAATGTGAATATCTTCAACAGGCTGTGAACGTGCTATTTCAAGGCCGTGGAACACATTTCAAGAGTGATTTTGGTCAATGCTGGCTGTTATCAACCCTGATTCAAAGTGGGTAGTCCGCAAGGTCCAAGTGAGTCATCTAGGAAGTCTGAGTGGTCACCCCGATCGGAGCCAATACTACTATATCTACCAGAACCGACAATGAAATGTATTACGGAGATATCCACTATATGTTTCAATGGTTACTCTACCAAGCTGGCCATGCCAAATTGTGCCCTCCCATCTTGCCTGAATTCCAATCTGGAATCGAGATGAAATCGGGCACAGTGCATGCCCCATGCACCAGCCATACATTTTTATCGTGATTCTGGCCGCTTGAAATTGGCCTGGATCGTCGCCTTTCTGGCCATCTGGAATTGACAATGCTTAGCAAAGCTTAAGAGTAACCTAAGTTTTTAGCCAATCTGGATGTGGATTATATTGCACGAATATTTCACGTAAACATCCATGTGAGAATCATATTAAGTTAAATGGAGATTTGAATAAGGGAATATATAATAGCCCAGATCTGTCCTTCTGTAACTGTGATTAACGCCCTCGGATTGGTTGAAGTGCGTCATGTGACCGCGAGCAAGCAGCCAACTAGAGGTGCGCCCCTCCAAAACATGTACGCCCCAGGATTGGTTGTTGGTTGAAGTGCATCACGTGACCACGAGTGGCCCAATTCGTGTTGCTGTGGTGTGCCCCGCACCTCGGAGGCCCAAGAAGCAGCAACATCACGGCCACAGCGCCGGAGACGCAGCCACAGAAAGCTGACGGTCGATCCACTCACACACAGCTCACTCACACTCACTCACACACAATTGCATGCAGCTCAGAGGAGACGGGTGAGTCAGAGTGAGGCAGAGCCGTGCTCCGTCCACTGCTGCCCTGAGGGACCCCCGTGCTCTCCACTGCTGGCCCGAGGGAGAGCCGCGCTCTCTCCACTGCTGCCGTGAGGGAGAGCCGTGTCCTGTCCATTACATTAGTACTCGAGTTTTTTTGGTGCTTAAATCCACTGCTGGATGAAGGCCCACCGCACGCTGTGCGAGTGAATCGTGAGGATTTACTTGACCAGTCTGTTGGGGCTGCCGCACACTGTGGTTGTTGGGGGTGCCGCAGGCTGTGGTTGTTTGGGGACGCTGCAGGCTGTGGCTGTGCAGGGGCGCCTATGGCACCCCCAACAACCTTGACTTAAAGCTTTAGTGACTGCAGGAATTTTTTTTCTAGGTAGAAACCACGACCACGTGGCGTTCGTAACATTTAAGAAAGTGCCCAGTTACTGCAAATTTGTTTGCTATCAGCTTTAATCGATGTACCAGGATGTTCCCTTCATTGCTCACTGTTATTGTTCCCATGATTTTCACTTGCCAAAGATGTATCAGTTTAACTTATTTTGCAGAAAAAACTTGTGGTGTAATTTTCCAACCAAAAGTTTCGTGCGAGAAAGTGAAATGTAATTAAACACAAGGTGCTAAATGAGCTATATCTCTTTAAGCACAATATTTTTGTTCTGCGATAAATAAATAGGTGGAAATAAATAATGGTTTTAAAAAGTTTCTAGGAATCATACATTTAGAATTCTGGCCTCGATATGTTTTGTTTGATTACTAGAAGAACGCAAGGGGAACGTAAAAAAATGCAGTGTCTGCAACTTACTTTTGAGAGAGGAAAAAGTACATAGTTGCTTATTTTATGATGTAGAACTTACTGCATACTATGTTGTTAGAAAAAAATATATCTTTTTTACTGCAGCATACCATGAAGCTACATGGCAGTAATGATAATTGTTAATGGCAATGTGAATGTGCTTCTTCTTGATACTGAATATGCTCACAGCCTGAGCACTTTCAGAGTCTAGGAGCTTAAATTGTTTCGTCGCCAAACATGTGGATAATTGTAGTATATCAAATAAAGTTTGGCACATTTTTTTAATTAAATAGATTATTCACTCACTGCCTCCCTATTTAACATAATTATATATGATATGTGTAATGAGTTCAATCGAGGCACACACTAGAACTTGGAGGCAACACGTTCTATTAACTAACATCACAAACTATAATAGTTTTTTTTACCCAAACATGACTCCTTGTAAAAAAGGTATCAGTTTTGTTGCCAGATAAAAGGGTAAAAAACCAATTATCATATTTTGCTACTGGCAAATGAGGTTCCAATGGTGATCACATATACTTTTTAGATTTATTTTATAAACACTCGGGGGAGATGGATATTTACACTCTGGATGGGGTGAAAACTACTAAATCGGACCAGGGCAGCCAACACGCTGCCTGGTCACGTGCGTGACGCTCGAAGACCATGATCACGAAGGTTTCTTCCCAGCCAGGACCCCCCCCCACGCTGTGGCGTGGCCACGCCTCTTTCCAGATCCTTCGCGAGGGTTCAGGACCCACGTGATCAATCGTGGTTGAGATTGACGATGAACTTCATTTGGCAAAAAATAATAATGCTTAGAAAGTATAGTGCAAAAGTTGTTCACTGAATAATGGGACTACTCATCAGAAATGTGACAATAACCTATGTAATCTATGAACACTGTTACTACCAAGGGCCATTCATACATGTCAATGGCTGGACAAAAAAAAACCTCCATAACCTTCAAAAGCCTCCTGGGTATTTCAAAGGAAAGTGGCAGAAACCAGAAATTGTGTTGCATTCATCATGCACAGTTCCCATTAACGCTAAAGAAAATATATGTAATGTTATGTATACTGCACGCACGTGCACGGCACGCAAATGTTCACTGGGGTGGGTTTCTGTAATCCAGACAGGAAATCACACGCTGTGGTCCACTTTCTGCTAGCAGTCTGGATCACTCAAATATCAGAGGCAAATCTGCCGAAGTTAACGCTTGTATGAAGTAATTTGCATATCGTGTGGGTGGAAGATCTCGCGGCTCTCTGTGGTGCCTTCTTGTTGGACAGGAAACGAAAAAGAACAATCTCGATGGGATACACGCGCTAACTGGTTTCACTCGCTGAGCCACTCTTCAGCAGCTTTTCTTGTCGCGCAAATATGAAGACTATATTTATATATATATAAAAAAAAAATGTTATATACTTAAGTAACATTTTACATTTTCGCTATCAATGTTTGTACGTCTAAAAAATGTGCGGCAAGTTAAAGAAGGGTGTAATTATACATGTGTGGTGTCATCTTCCTAATTCTTTCGGTAAAGTCACGTAGAAGGGAAATAATAAAATAATAAAAATAAAACATAATAAAATAATTATATTATTTGAGTATGTTTTATTTTTATTATTTTAATATTAACATAATAAAATAATAATAATATGATTTTAGTATGTTTTATTTTTTTAATTTTATTATTTCCATTCTACGTGACTTTACCGAAAGAACCAAGAAGATGAATCCCTGCAGTCACGAAAGCTTTAAATCGAAATGTGTGGTATCATTGATGATGGCACCGTTAGTGGAGCGACAGTGCCGTGGGAGTGGTACTGTGTGGAGGCGGAGCCTCTCCCTGGCACCTGAGTGCGCATAGCAGGCAAGAGGCCGAGTAAACACGAGGGGGCACGTGACCGGATGAGGTGGGAACGAGGACCGGGGTGAGGGTGAGAGGAACACGT